>NC_088239.1:67962631-68175131 GCF_036934945.1 Oncorhynchus masou masou | reverse complement strand
CAGCCCTTCATTCCCTTCTCCAGCTCTTCATTCCCTTCTCCAGCCCTTCATTCCCTTCTCCAGCTCTTAATTCCCTTCTCCAGCCCTTCATTCCTTTCTCCAGCCCTTCATTCCCTTCTCCAGCCCTTCATTCCCTTCTCCAGCCCTTCATTCCCTTCACCAGCCCTTAATTCCTTTCTCCAGCCCTTCATTCCTTTCTCCAGCCCTTCATTCCTTTCTCCAGCCCTTCATTCCCTTCTCCAGCCCTTCATTCCCTTCTCCAGCCCTTCATTCCCCTCTCCAGCCCTTCATTCCCCTCTCCAGTCCTTCATTCCTTTCTCCAGCTCTTCATTCCCCTCTCCAGCCCTTCATTCCTTTCTCCAGCCCTTCATTCCCTTCTCCAGCCCTTCATTCCCTTCTCCAGCCCTTCATTCCTTTCTCCAGCCCTTCATTCCTTTCTCCAGCCCTTCATTCCTTTCTCCAGCCCTTCATTCCCTTCTCCAGCCCTTCATTCCTTTCTCCAGCCCTTCATTCCTTTCTCCAGCCCTTCATTCCTTTCTCCAGCCCTTCATTCCTTTCTCCAGCCCTTCATTCCCTTCTCCAGTCCTTCATTCCTTTCTCCAGCCCTTCATTCCTTTCTCCAGCCCTTCATTCCCTTCTCCAGTCCTTCATTCCTTTCTCCAGTCCTTCATTCCTTTCTCCAGCCCTTCATTCCCCTCTCCAGCCCTTCATTCCCTTCTCCAGCCCTTCATTCCCTTCTCCAGCCCTTCATTCCCTTCTCCAGCCCTTCATTCCCCTCTCCAGCCCTTCATTCCCTTCTCCAGCCCTTCATTCCCTTCTCCAGCCCTTCATTCGTTTCTGTTGTACTGCCCTGGAGGTAAACCAAGCTAACGGATGGTATTAAGTGGCTCTTCATCCACAGGAGCAGACAATCGGATAACAAATTCACCCTCCCTCTCTCTTCTATCTCTCCATCCTCCCCTTCTTCCCTTCTTCCCCGCATTGCCCTCGAGTAGCAGAGTCCTCACTATTTAATTAGATGAAGTGTAAACATCCCCTCTTCTCTTCTGTCTCAGCGCTCAATGTGGTCTTCATGGGGCAGCAGCACTGCTAGTCTGTATGATTCATTGCTTCAAACCATGTGCTGCTTCGTGCCATCTCACACACAAAAACACCCTGCAAATTAGTGTCTCAGGGCACAAGTTGGTTTTCTTGGCAGACAGCTGCTGAGTCTTTAACAGGTTGTTATTGTTAATAGTGAGTGAGATAAGAGTAAAGTTCAAATCAAATGTTATTTGTCACATACAATACGAATACAGCAGGTGTAGACTTTATCGTGAAACGCTTACTTACGAGCCCTTTCCCAACAATGCAGTTAAAAAACATAGTTAAAGTAACTATAAGGAGGCTATGCAAGGAGCACCACTACAGAATCAATGTGCTGGGGGTACGAGGTAGTTGAGGTGATTGAGGTAATATATGCTTATAGGTAGGGGTAATCAAGATAGATAACAAAGAGTGTGAGAGAGAGTGTGTGTGTGTGTGTGTGTGTGTGTGTGTGTGTGTGTGTGTGTGTGTGTGTGTGTGTGTGTGTGTGTGTGTGTGTGTGTGTGTGTGTGTGTGTGTGTGTGTGCGTGCGTGCGTGCGTGCGTGCGTGCGTGCGTGCGTGTGTGCAGTGAGTCACGTGGTTGTGGCTTACTATATGAAGCACTAAACAAGAGGGCCGAACACGCCCCCGATCACATCGACAGGGCTGTAGTGGAGCGGTTTGAGAGCTTCAAGTTCCTCTGTGTCCACATCACAAAGGATCTATCATGGTCCACACACACCAACACAGTCGTGAAGAGGGCACGACAACACTTCTTCCTCCTCAGGAGGCTGAAAAGATTTGGCATGGGCCCTCAGATCCTCAAAAAGTTCTACAGCTGCACCATTGAGAGCTGGTTGACTGGCTGCATCACCGCTTGGTACAGTAAGGCAACTGCTTGGCATCTAACCGCAAGTCACTACAGAGGGTAGTGCGTATGGCCGAGTACATCACTGTGGCCAAGCTCCCTGTCATCCAGGACCTCTATACCAGGCAATATCAGAGGAAGCCCCTAAAAGTTGTCAAAGACCCCAGCCACCCGAGTAATAGACTGTTCTCTCTGCTACTGCATGGCAAGTGGTACCTATGCACCAAGTCTGGAACCAACAGGAACCAGAACAGCTTTAGTTTGTGTGTATGCATTGATATGGAGGCTATGTGTGCCTTTTCATTTTTTAAATGTAATTCTGTCCTTGAGCAGTTCTTGTCTAATGATGTTCTGTATGTTATTCTTTACTTACCTACACACAGACACACACACACACACACACACACACACACACACACACACACACACACACACACACACACACACACACACACACACACACACACACACACACACACACACACACACACACACACACACACACACACACACACACACACACACACACACACACACACACACACACACACACACACACACACACACACACACGCACGCACACACACACACACACACACACACACACACACAGACACACACACACATGTCCCCCACAACATTGGTTAGAGCCTGTATTAAGCATTTCACAGTAAGGTCTACACCTGTTTTATTCGGCGCACGTGACAAATAAACTTGGATTTGATTTGATGAGGCATGTGACAAATACAATTTGATTGTTACTCAGTGTGAGTAGAACATATAGGGAGTAATGATACATCACCACTCTCTAAAAATGATCCTAACGTTAAAGGAAGACACGCTTAGTTTCCCTCTCTTGGAGTTGAGTCACTTTTTGTTCATGCTGGAAACAGAGCTGTGAAGTCCCTGAACATCTGGTTAATCAGAGCGGCCCAGCAGGGTGAAGACATGAAGACAAGAGAGAAGAAACAGATGTCGTGAGAGGAGAGAGAGAGCGAGAGAGAGAGAGAGAGAGAGAGAGAGAGAGAGAGAGAGAGAGAGAGAGAAAAGAAGAGTGAGACAGAGACAGAAAGAAAGAGAGAGAGACAGACACAGAGACATAGAGAGAAAAGGGGAGCGGGAGAAAAGAGAGAGAAAGTGAAAGTGAATCAGAGAGAAATAAGGGAAAGCGAGAGGGGGTGCTCAACTCAGACAGGTTCTGTAGTTCTAAGCCTGTTATCCCAGATAATCAAAGCCTAGCAGCTGGAAGCCAATCAGAGCTTGATGTGCAGCAATAAGAGAGGCTTTCTGTTACCACACACACGCCAGAGAGTGAAGCAAAAACTGTGTGAAATAGAAAACTTCCTTCCATTTCCTGATCACAATAATATTGACCTTTCCTCTATGAATGGGCAGCCACCCGGCCCATCATTAGACTGGAAGTTCTTCTCGTCTTTCCTTTACCCGGCAGAATGTCAGCTCAATTATGATCTCGCCTCCACCCATCTCTCTCTCTCCCTCCTCTGTCTGCCCTCCACCCATCTCTCTCTCCCCCTCCCTGTCTGCCCTCCACCCATCCCATCCCTCCTCTCTCCACCCATCTCCTCTCCCTCCCTGTCTGCCCTCCACCCATTTCTCTCTCTCCCTCCTCTGTCTGCCCTCCACCCATCTCTCTCTCCCCTCCTGTGTCTGCCCTCCACCCATCTCTCTCTCTCCCTCCCTGTCTGCCCTCCACCCATCTATCTCTCTCCCTCCTCTGCCCTCCACCCATCTCTCTCTCCCTCCCTGTCTGCCCTCCACCCATGTCTCTCTCTCCCTCCTCTGTCTGCCCTCCACCCATCTCTCCCTCCCTCCTCTGTCTGCCCTCCACCCATCTCTGTCTCTCCCTCCCTGTCTGCCCTCCACCCATATATCTCTCTCCCTCCTCTGTCTGCCCTCCACCCATCTCTCTCTCTCCCTCCTCTGTCTGCCCTCCACCCATCTCTCTCTCTCCCTCCTCTGTCTGCCCTCCACCCATCTGTCTGCCCTCCACCCATCTCTCTCTCTCCTCCTCTGTCTGCCCTCCACCCATCTCTGTCTCTCCCTCCTCTGTCTGCCCTCCACCCATCTTTCTCTCTCCCTCCTCTGTCTGTCCTCCACCCATCTCTCTCTCTCCCTCCTCTGTCTGCCCTCCACCCATCTCTCTCTCCCTCCTCTGTCTGCCCTCCACCCATCTCTCTCTCCCTCCTCTGTCTGCCCTCCACCCATCTCTCTCTCCCTCCTCTGTCTGCCCTCCACCCATCTCTGTCTCTCCCTCCTCTGTCTGCCCTCCACCCATCTCTCTCTCTCCCTCCTCTGTCTGCCCTCCACCCATCTCTCTCTCTCCCTCCTCTGTCTGCCCTCCACCCATCTCTCTCTCCCTCCTCTGTCTGCCCTCCACCCATCTCCTCCCTCCCTGTCTGCCCTCCACCCATCTCTCCTCTCCCTCTCTGTCTGCCCTCCACCCATCTTTCTCTCTCCCTCCTCTGTCTGCCCTCCACCCATCTCTCTCTCTCCCTCCTCTGTCTGCCCTCCACCCATCTCTCTCTCCCCTCCTCTGTCTGCCGTCCACCCATCTCTCTCTCCCTCCTCTGTCTGCCCTCCACCCATCTCTCTCTCCCTCCTCTGTCTGCCCTCCACCCATCTCTGTCTCTCCCTCCTCTGTCTGCCTTCCACACATCTCTCTCTCTCCCTCCTCTGTCTGCCCTCCACCCATCTCTCCCTCCCTCCTCTGTCTGCCCTCCACCCATCTCTGTCTCTCCCTCCTCTGTCTGCCCTCCACCCATCTTTCTCTCTCCCTCCTCTGTCTGCCCTCCACCCATCTCTCTCTCTCCCTCCTCTGTCTGCCCTCCACCCATCTCTCTCTCTCCCTCCTCTGTCTGCCCTCCACCCATCTCTCTCTCTCCCTCCTCTATCTGCCCTCCACCCATCTCTCTCTCCCTCCTCTGTCTGCCCTCCACCCATCTCTGTCTCTCCCTCCTCTGTCTGCCCTCCACCCATCTTTCTCTCTCCCTCCTCTGTCTGTCCTCCACCCATCTCTCTCTCTCCCTCCTCTGTCTGCCCTCCACCCATCTCTCTCTCCCTCCTCTGTCTGCCCTCCACCCATCTCTCTCCCTCCTCTGTCTGCCCTCCACCCATCTCTCTCTCCCTCCTCTGTCTGCCCTCCACCCATCTCTGTCTCTCCCTCCTCTGTCTGCCTTCCACCCATCTCTCTCTCTCCCTCCTCTGTCTGCCCTCCACACATCTCTCTCTCTCCCTCCTCTGTCTGCCCTCCACCCACCCATCTCTCTCTCTCCTCCTCTGTCTGCCCTCCACCCATCTCTCTCTCTCCCTCCTCTGTCTGCCCTCCACCCATCTCTCTTTCTCTCCCTGCTCTGTCTGCCCTCCACCCATCTTTCTTTCTCCCTCCTCTGTCTGCCCTCCACCCATCTCTCTCTCTCCCTCCTCTGTCTGCCCTCCACCCATCTCTCTCTCTCCCTCCTCTGTCTGCCGTCCACCCATCTCTCTCTCCCTCCTCTGTCTGCCCTCCACCCATCTCTCTCTCCCTCCTCTGTCTGCCCTCCACCCATCTCTGTCTCTCCCTCCTCTGTCTGCCTTCCACACATCTCTCTCTCTCCCTCCTCTGTCTGCCCTCCACACATCTCTCTCTCTCCCTCCTTTGTCTGCCCTCCACCCACCCATCTCTCTCTCTCCCTCCTCTGTCTGCCCTCCACCCATCTCTCTCTCTCCCTCCTCTGTCTGCCCTCCACCCATCTCTCTTTCTCTCCCTGCTCTGTCTGCCCTCCCCCCTCTCTCTCTCCCTCTGCCTTCCACCCATCCACCCACATCTCTCTCTCTCCCTCCTCTGTCTGCCCTCCACCCACCCATCTCTCTCTCTCCCTCCTCTGTCTGCCCTCCACCCATCTCTCTCTCCCTCCTCTGTCTGCCCTCCACCCATCTCTCTGCCCCTCTGTCTGCCCTCCACCCATCCATCTCTCTCTCTCCCTCCTCTGTCTGCCCTCCACCCACCCATCTCTCTCTCTCCCTCCTCTGTCTGCCCTCCACCCCTCTCTCTCTCTCCCTTCTCTGTCTGCCCTCCACCCATCTCTCTCTCCCTCCTCTGTCTGCCCTCCACCCATCTCTCTCTCTCCCTCCTCTGTCTGCCCTCCACCCATCTCTCTCTCTCCCTCCTCTGTCTGCCCTCCACCCATCTCTCTCTCTCCCTCCTCTGTCTGCCCTCCACCCACCCATCTCTCTCTCTCCCTCCTCTGTCTGCCCTCCACCCATCTCTCTCTCTCCCTCCTCTGTCTGCCCTCCACCCATCTCTCTCTCTCTCTCCTCTGTCTGCCCTCCACCCATCTCTCTCTCCCTCCTCTGTCTGCCCTCCACCCATCTCTCTCTCCCTCCTCTGTCTGCCCTCCACCCATCTCTCTCTCTCCCTCCTCTGTCTGCCCACCACCCTTCTTTCTCTCTCCCTCCTCTGTCTGCCCTCCACCCATCTCTCTCTCTCCCTCCTCTGTCTGCCCTCCACCCATCTCTCTCTCTCCCTCCTCTGTCTGCCCTCCACCCATCTCTCTCTCTCCCTCCTCTGTCTGCCCTCCACCCCTCTCTCTCTCTCCCTCCTCTGTCTGCCCTCCACCCATCTCTCTCTCTCCTCCTCTGTCTGCCCTCCACCCACCCATCTCTCTCTCTCCCTCCTCTGTCTGCCCTCCACCCATCTCTCTCTCTCTCCCTCCTCTGTCTGCCCTCCACCCACCCATCTCTCTCTCTCCCTCCTCTGTCTGCCCTCCACCCCTCTCTCAATTTCAATTCAATTCAAGGGCTTTATTGGCATGGGAAACATGTGTTAACATTGCCAAAGCAAGTGAGGTAGATAATATATAAAGTGAAATAAACAATAAAAATGAACAGTAGACATCACACATACAGAAGTTTCAAAAAAGACAATAAAGACATTACAAATGTCATATTATATATATATATATATATATATATATATATATATATATATATATATATATACAGTGTTTTAACAATGTACAAATGGTAAAGGACACAAGATAAAATAAATAAGCATAGATATGGGTTGTGAACACGCACAATGGTGCGTGTTCTTCACTGGTTGCCCTTTTCTCATGGCAACAGGTCACAAATCTTGCTGCTCTGATGGCACACTGTGGAATTTCACCCAGTAGATATGGGAGTTTTTCAAAATTGAATTTGTTTTCGAATTCTTTGTGGATCTGTGTAATCTGAGGGAAATATGTCTCTCTAATATGGTCATACATTGGGCAGGAGGTTAGGAAGTGCAGCTCAGTTTCCACCTCATTTTGTGGGCAGTGAGCACATAGCCTGTCTTCTCTTGAGAGCCATGTCTGCCTACGGCGACCCCTCTCTATGTCTATCTCTCTATTCCTCTCTCTCTTTCCATCTCAATCAATTCAATTCAAAGGGGCTTTATTGGCATGTGGAATGTGTTTACATTTCATGAGAGATATGAGAGATATTAAAAGGGAAGGGAGTGAAGGGGGAGAGGAAGGGAAGAGGGAGTACAAGACATCAAACTCCAGCAGATGAGAGTCTCCCTGCAGACTGCCTTACCTGGCAGCAAAACTCATAAAGCCCTGTCTATCCCACCGCCTTACAGCCACAAATAACATCAGAGATAGGGTGTGCGTGTATGTGTGACAGCTTCGTTGTATTTTCTCTGTTCAGTTTTTCAAAAAAATATTATTTGTGTAGGACAAATCGCTCCGTTTTGTTCACGTTTGGCTATGAAAAAAACCTGTATACAGTTATAGCCTCAAGCTCATTAGCATAATGTAACGTTAACGATTTCTGAAAATCGCAAATAAAATGAAAATAATGCGCCTGCTCTCAAGCTTAGCCTTTTCTTAACAACACTGTCATCTCAGATTTTCAAAATATGCTTTTGAACCATAGAAATTGACTAATTTGTGTAAGAGTATGCTAAGCTAGCTTAGCATTTTGAGTAGCATTTAGCACGCAACATTTTCACAAAAACCAGATAACCAAATAAATAAAATCATTTACCTTTGAAGAGCTTCGGATGTTTTCAATGAGGAGACTCTCAGTTACATAGCAAATGTTCAGTTTTTCCTGAAAGAATCTTTGTGTAGGAGAAATCGCTCCGTTTTGTACATCACATTTGGCTACCGAAACGAACCGAAGATTCAGTCACCAACAACGTCAAACTTTTTCCGAATTAACTCCATAATATCGACCGAAACATGGCAAACGTTGTTTGGAATCAATCCTCAAGGTGTTTTTTCACATATCTCTTCATTGATATATCGTTCGTGGAAGCCTGCTTTCTTCTCTGAATTCCATGGAAAAATACTTGCAGCTGAGGTTTGTGCACCAATTTCGGCGCAGGACACCGGGCGGACACCTGGTAAATGTGGTCTCTTATGGTCAATCTTCCAATGATATGCCTACAAATACGTCACAATGCTGCAGACACCTTGGGGAAACGACAGAAAGGGCAGGCTCATTCCTCTCGCATTCACAGCCATATAAGGAGACAATGGAAAACAGAGCCTCAAAAATCCTGCTGATTTCCTGGATGCCGTTTCATCTTGGTTTTGCCTGTAGCTCACGTTCTAGGGCACACACAGAGAATATCTTTGCAGTTCTGGAAACCTCAGAGTGTTT
This sequence comes from Oncorhynchus masou masou, assembly GCF_036934945.1. Taxonomy (NCBI): domain Eukaryota; kingdom Metazoa; phylum Chordata; class Actinopteri; order Salmoniformes; family Salmonidae; genus Oncorhynchus; species Oncorhynchus masou. Next base: position 68,166,546 of record NC_088239.1, on the reverse strand, counting down.
TCTTTCCAAAGCTATCAATTATATGCATAGTCGAGCATCTTTTTGTGACAAAATATTGCGCTTAAAACGGGCACGTCTTTTTATCCAAAAATGATATAGCGCCCCTAGAGTTTCAAGAGGTTAAAGTGACTAGTGATACATGTATTACATAAGTATGCAGTCGATGATATAGAGTATAGTATATACGTATGCATATGAGATGAATAATGTAGGGTAAGTAACATTATATAAGGTAGCATTGTTTAAAGTGGCTAGTGATATATTTACATCATTTCCCATCAATTCCCATTATTAAAGTGGCTGGAGTTGAGTCAGTGTCAGTGTGTTGGCAGCAGCCACTCAATGTTAGTGGTGGCTGTTTAACAGTCTGATGGCCTTGAGATAGAAGCTGTTTTTCAGTCTCTCAGTCCCAGCTTTGATGCAACTGTACTGACCTCGCCTTCTGGATGATAGCGGGGTGAACAGGCAGTGGCTCGGGTGGTTGTTGTCCTTGATGATCTTTATGGCCTTCCTGTAACATCGGGTGGTGTAGGTGTCCTGGAGGGCAGGTAGTTTGACCCCGGTGATGCGTTGTGCAGACCTCACTACCCTCTGGAGAGCCTTACGGTTGAGGGCGGAGCAGTTGCCGTACCAGGCGGTGAAACAGCCCGCCAGGATGCTCTCGATTGTGCACCCAAATAATGATTAATTACACACAGAAACCTGAACAGACCCTAACCAACAGAACACATTCCGTTCCCGTATTGGAGCGTCACATGAAGTGGTATCACAGATAGGTACAGTAGAGCCCAGGAATGAGTCCCGTCTTAAGAAGAAGACAAAAGCAGTCCTTCGTTCCCGTGGTGACGCATGCAGATCTGCCTCTCCTTCTGTAAGGCGTTTCCATGGCAAAATGAGGCAGAGAAATGCAGGAGTGAGAGCCAACTAAAATGACCTTTCTCACCAGTTCCCTCAAATCAGCCTCGTCTTAGGGATAATGTGGGGTAGAGGTGGCGAGAGAGAGAGAGGGGGAGACTGTCTTGGCATTTTCCTCCACCACGTCCACGCTCTTTAAATTGGCCTGTCCTTGTATGTGGTTGACCCTGTTTGATTATTCAATAGCTTCAGGGGAGGAGACACACACACCGGTGTGCAGTGTACACCATAAACCTCCAGAGTCAAGACAGGAAGACTTTCCAATACAGGAGTGAAGACAAGGACAATGGCGTTCTGGCTTTTGGGAATTGCAGTGATAACGCTGTAGAAAACAGGGGGTAAGAGAGATTACATCAACGATTCGTCCGATCAATAACCCTGGTTTAACAGCCCCGGGCTGGGACAGGAAACACCCCCCCCCCTCCTCTATCAACCTTTCATCTCTCCCTCCCCCCTCTTCCTCCCTCCGTCTCCCTTCCTCCATCCCCCCTTTTCCCTCTCCCTCTCGATAGTTGGAGTACGGCTTTCACCCAATATCATCAGCACCCTGCAGATATGGGGGGAGCCGTGTGTGTGTGTGTGTGTGTGTGTGTGTGTGTGTGTGTGTGTGTGTGTGTGTGTGTGTGTGTGTGTGTGTGTGTGTGTGTGTGTGTGTGTGTGTGTGTGTGTGTGTGTGTGTGTGTGTGTGTGTGTGTGTGTGTGTGTGTGTGTGTGTGTACCTTGGGGTGTACTGTATGTTTGTTGTTTTGTAAATGTGCATGGTGTGTGCGCGTGTGCGTGTGCGTGTGTGCGTGTGTGTGTGTGTGTGTGTGTGTGTGTGTGTGTGTGTAGGTAAGTAAAGAAATAAAACAACAGTAGAAAGACATTTGAAAAAAGAGGAGCAAGGCTACATACACCTGTTAGTCAGACTTATTGAGGTAGTATGTAGATATGATTAAAGGGACTATGTATATATGATGAACAGAGAGTAGCAGTAGTGTAAAAGAGGGCATGTAGATAATGAGTCAAAACAAGTTACACCATAAAAGGTCAATGCAGACAGTCCAGGTGGCTATTGGTTAACTAGTTAACTAACTATTTAGCAGTCTTATGGTATTTTTGGTTAACTAGTTAACTAACTATTTAGCAGTCTTATGGTATTTTTGGTTAACTAGTTAACTAACTATTTAGCAGTCTTATGGTATTTTTGGGGTATTTTATTAGGATCCCCATTAACTGTTGCAAAAGCAGCAGCTACTCTTCCTGAGGTCCACACAACATATGAAACATAATACAGAATAACATACAGAACATCATTAGACAAGAACTGCTCAAGGACAGAATTACATTTAAAAAATGAAAAGGCACACATAGCCTCCATATCAATGCATACACACAAACTAAAGCTGTTCTGGTTCCTGTTGGTTCCAGACTTGGTGCATAGGTACCACTTGCCATGCAGTAGCAGAGAGAACAGTCTATTACTCGGGTGGCTGGGGTCTTTGACAACTTCCTCTGATATTGCCTGGTATAGAGGTCCTGGATGACAGGGAGCTAGGCCACAGTGATGTACTCGGCCATACGCACTACCCTCTGTAGTGACTTGCGGTTAGATGCCAAGCAGTTGCCTTACTGTACCAAGCGGTGATGCAGCCAGTCAACCAGCTCTCAATGGTGCAGCTGTAGAACTTTTTGAGGATCTGAGGGCCCATGCCAAATCTTTTCAGCCTCCTGAGGAGGAAGAAGTGTTGTCGTGCCCTCTTCACGACTGTGTTGGTGTGTGTGGACCATGATAGATCCTTTGTGATGTGGACACAGAGGAACTTGAAGCTCTCAAACCGCTCCACTACAGCCCTGTCGATGTGATCGGGGGCGTGTTCGGCCCTCTGTTTCCTGTAGTCCACAATCAGCTCCTTTGTCTTGTCGACGTTGAAGAGGAGGTTGTTGTCTCTGACCTCCTCCCTATAGGCTGTCTCATCGTTGTTGGTGATCAGACCTACCACTGTAGGCAAACTTAATGATGGTGTTGGAGTCGTACGAGGCCATGCAGTAGTGAGTGAACAGGGAGTACAGGAGAGGACTAAGCACGCACCACAAACCATTTAGCCATCCCCCATCAACAGTCATGGGCCCTCTGCTTGTCCAGTAACATTTTCCTGGGGTGGCTTGGTTGATCCTGAATGGATTTTGTTGTTCCATATTGCCATTACTGTGTGTACGTCCATGTGTATTCCAGATAATACACACTCCTCCAAGTGTGAAGCAGTAATCACACCACTATGGGCTGGGCTTGGCACTGTGACACACTCAGGCTCGCAAACACACGCACACACAAGCACGCACGCACGCACGCGTAGTGTCTTCTGTAGTGTCATCTGTAGTGTCTTCTGTAGAGTCTTCTGTAGTGTCTTCTGTAGTGTCTTCTCTAGTGTCTTCTGTAGTGTCTTCTGTAGTGTCTTCTGTAGTGTCTTCTCTAGTGTCTTCTCTAGTGTCTTCTGTAGTGTCTTCTGTAGTGTCTTCTGTAGTGTCTTCTCTAGTGTATTCTGTAGTGTCTTCTCTAGTGTCTTCTGTAGTGTCTTCTGTAGTGTCTTCTGTAGTGTTTATCTGTAGTGTCTTCTGTAGTGTCTTCTGTAGTGTCTTCTGTAGTGTCTTCTGTAGTGTCATCTGTAGTGTCTTCTGTAGTGTCTTCTGTAGTGTCTTCTGTAGTGTCTTCTCTAGTGTCATCTGTAGTGTCTTCTGTAGTGTCTTCTGTAGTGTCTTCTGTAGTGTCTTCTCTAGTGTCTTCTCTAGTGTCTTCTCTAGTGTATTCTGTAGTGTCTTCTGTAGTGTCTTCTGTAGTGTCTTCTCTAGTGTCATCTGTAGTGTCTTCTGTAGTGTCTTCGGTCGTGTCTTCTGTAGTGTCATCTATAGTGTCTTCTCTAGTGTCTTCTGTAGTGTCTTCTGTAGTGTCTTCTCTAGTGTCATCTCTAGTGTCTTTTCTAGTGTCTTCTGTAGTGTCATCTATAGTGTCTTCTCTAGTGTGTCATCTCTAGTGTCTTTTCTAGTGTCTTCTGTAGTGTCATCTATAGTGTCTTCTCTAGTGTCTTCTCTAGTGTCATCTCTAGTGTCTTTTCTAGTGTATTCTGTAGTGTCTTCTGTAGTGTCTTCTCTAGTGTCATCTCTAGTGTCTTTTCTAGTGTCTTCTCTAGTGTCTTCTGTAGTGTCTTCTCTAGTGTCTTCTCTAGTGTCTTCTCTAGTGTCTTCTGTAGTGTCATCTCCTTTTTTCTCTTCTTGTTTTGCTGTAGGACTTCCTGACAGACCTGATGATGTCAGAGGTGGACCGGTGTGGGGAGAACGAGCACCTGATCTTCCGAGAGAACACGCTGGCCACCAAGGCTATAGAGGAGTACCTCAAACTAGTGGGGCAGAAGTACCTACAGGATGCACTCGGTGAGTCTATCTATCTATTTATCTATCTATCTATCTATCTATCTATCTATCTATCTATCTATCTATCTATCTGTCTGTCTGTCTGTCTGTCTGTCTGCCTGCCTGCCTGCCTGCCTGCCTGCCTGCCTGCCTGCCTGCCTGCCTGCCTGCCTGCCTGCCTGCCTGCCTGCCTGCCTGCCTGCCTGGAAGCATATGTTTACATTGCCGAAGCAAATGGAATAGACAATAAACAAAAGGGAAATAAATAAGGGAAACATTAGTAAACATTACCCTCTCTCTCTTTCTTTATCTGTCTTTCTGTCACTCAGCCCTCTTTTTCCTCTCTCTCTTTCTGTATCTGTCTTTCTGTCACTCAGTCCTCTTTTTCCTCTCTCTCTCTCTTTATCTGTCTTTGTGTCACTCAGCCCTCTTTTTCCTCTCTCTCTTTCTTTATCTGTCTTTGTGTCACTCAGCCCTCTTTTTCCTCTCTCTCTCTCTTTATCTGTCTTTCTGTCACTCAGTCCTCCTTTTCCTCTCTCTCTCTCTCTTTATCTGTCTTTCTGTCACTCAGCCCTCTTTTTCCTCTCTCTCTCTCTTTATCTGTCTTTCTGTCAGTCATCCCTCTTTTTCCTCTCTCTCTCTCTTTATCTGTCTTTCTGTCAGTCAGCCCTCTTTTTCCTCTCTCTCTCTGTATCTGTCTTTCTGTCACTCAGCCCTCTTTTTCCTCTCTCTCTCTCTTTATCTGTCTTTCTGTCAGTCATCCCTCTTTTTCCTCTCTCTCTCTCTTTATCTGTCTTTCTGTCACTCAGCCCTCTTTTTCCTCTCTCTCTCTCTCTTTATCTGTCTTTCTGTCAGTCAGCCCTCTTTTTCCCCTCTCTCTCTCTTTATCTGTCTTTCTGTCACTCAGCCCTCTTTTTCCTCTCTCTCTTTCTTTATCTGTCTTTCTGTCACTCAGCCCTCTTTTTCCTCTCTCTCTCTCTTTATCTGTCTTTCTGTCACTCAGCCCTCTTTTTCCTCTCTCTCTCTCTTTATCTGTATTTCTGTCACTCAGCCCTCTTTTTCCTCTCTCTCTCTTTATCTGTCTTTCTGTCACTCAGCCCTCTTTTTCCTCTCTCTCTCTGTATCTGTCTTTCTGTCACTCAGCCCTCTTTTTCCCCTCTCTCTCTCTTTATCTGTCTTTCTGTCACTCAGCCCTCTTTTTCCTCTCTCTCTTTCTTTATCTGTCTTTCTGTCACTCAGCCCTCTTTTTCCTCTCTCTCTCTCTTTATCTGTCTTTCTGTCACTCATCCCTCTTTTTCCTCTCTCTCTCTCTTTATCTGTCTTTCTGTCAGTCATCCCTCTTTTTCCCCTCTCTTTCTTTATCTGTCTTTCTGTCACTCAGCCCTCTTTTTCCTCTCTCTCTCTCTTTATCTGTCCTTCTGTCAGTCATCCCTCTTTTTCCTCTCTCTTTCTTTATCTGTCTTTCTGTCAGTCATCCCTCTTTTTCCTCTCTCTCTCTCTTTATCTGTCTTTCTGTCACTCAGCCCTCTTTTTCCCCTCTCTCTCTCTTTATCTGTCTTTCTGTCACTCAGCCCTCTTTTTCCCCTCTCTCTCTCTTTATCTGTCTTTCTGTCAGTCATCCCTCTTTTTCCCCTCTCTCTCTCTTTATCTGTCTTTCTGTCACTCAGCCCTCTTTTTCCCCTCTCTCTCTCTTTATCTGTCTTTCTGTCAGTCATCCCTCTTTTTCCCCTCTCTCTCTCTTTCTGTCTTTCTGTCAGTCATCCCTCTTTTTCCCCTCTCTCTCTCTTTCTGTCTTTCTGTCACTCAGCCCTCTTTTTCCCCTCTCTCTCTCCATCCATCCATGCTTAATACAGAGACAAGCAATCAAAACTTGCTCTGGGTCATTAGGCCATGTTTACTGAGCTGTAATTAAGGTCAGAGGTCATTGAGCTGTAGTGGAGGTCAAAGGGCAGAGAAGGCCTCAGGGCTGGCAGACACAACACTCCTAGCCCCTGACCCCAGAGACTGGACATGGTGTCAACACAGAACTAAGTGCCTCTCTTTCTTTTCTCTCTCTCTCTCTCTGTCTCTCTCTCTCTCTCTGTCTCTCTCTCTCTCTCTCTCTCTCTCTCTCTGTCTCTCTCTCTGTCTCTCTCTCTCTCTCTCTCTCTCTCCCTCCCTCTGACTATCTCCCTATCTCTCTCCCTCTTTCAATCTCTCTCTCTCTCTCCCTCTCTCACTCTACCACAAGGTGAGACCAAGGTTAGTCCAGTGTTGTGTTAGTGTTGGCTGTGGTCCTGGATATAAGCCTGGTGCATGTTGATGTGTTTACCTCATCCAGCCTGATTTAGAAACGTACACAGCAGCAGTTTTATCTACAGAAAAGCACATTGTCTCTCTATTTCCCTCTCCCTCCATCTCTCTCTTTCCCCTCCCACTCTCATTTATCTCTGTGCATAGATCTAATATCAGTGCAACAATGTGTGTGTGTGTGAGTGTGTGAGTGTGTGTGTGTGTGTGTGTGTGTGTGTGTGTGTGTGTGTGTGTGTGTGTGTGTGTGTGTGTGTGTGTGTGTGTGTGTGTGTGTGTGTGTGTGTGTGTGTGTGTGTGTGTGTGTGTGTGTGTGTGTGTGTGTGTGTGTGTGTGTGTGTGTGTGTGTGTGTGTGTCTATATCTCTCAGGTTTGAGTTAAGTATATATTGGAGCCTTAGTGAATAATGCATGTGTGTTTTTTTTGGAGTTAATGTGCTTTGAAGCCTGGGTGAATAATAGAACACCTCGTCACTACCGAAGATTGACTGCTTCCGGTCTGGTCTGGTCTGGTCTGCCATGAAGGGGCAACACAAGGACGACCAGGGGGAAAGAGAGGGAGAGGGGGGAGAAGGAGAGGGAGAGGGGGAGAGAGAGAGGGGGAGAAGGAGAAGGAGAGGGAGAGGGGGAGAGGGAGAAGGAGAGGGAGAGGGGGAGAAGGAGGGAGGGAGAGAAGGAGAGGGAGGAGGGGGAGAGGGAGAAGGAGAGGGAGAGGGGGGAGAAGGAGAGGGAGAGAAGGAGAGGGAGAGGGGGGAGAGGGAGAAGGAGAGGGACAGGGGGGAGAAGGAGAGGGAGAGAAGGAGAGGGAGAAGGAGAGGGAGAGAAGGAGAGGGAGAGGGGGGAGAAGGAGAGTGGGGAGAAGGAGAGGGAGAGGGGGGAGAGGGAGAGGGGGGAGAAGGAGAGGGAGAGGGTGGAGAGGGAGAGGGGGGAGAAGGAGAGGGGGAGAAGGAGAGAGAGAGGAGGGAGAAGGGAGAGAGAGAGCACTTTTCCTTTCTGATCATCTCAATAACAAACAGTGCAGGGGAAATGATTACATCTTATCACTGTCAAACTAAGAATAAGATATTTGTTTCTATAGTCTTAACATGGACAGGTAGAGCCGCAAGTCAGACATCCTCTAATCGCCTCTCGCTATCTCTCATCTCTCTTTTCCTCTCTCTCATCTCTCACCTCTCTTCACTTGGGAAGGACAAAGTTGACAGGAAGAGGGGAAGGGTTTGTGGAATGTTGATGGAGCGTTGTTCTAACTTTTTTTATGTTGTCGTTATCTCGTCTGGTACATTGACTGAGATGGAGAACATGAGCATCAGTCATCAGTCATGGTGTATTACCTGGGATGGCCCTGGCCCCTGTTGTTGTTTGACTTATTATTGTCATTGGATAGTTGGTGACAGTCTGAAGTTCATGTCTTGCTTATGGAAAGCTGTTACGGTGTGATGTCTTGAATGGAGACACAGTCATTCATTCAGTGTTTCAGTCTCACTTTAATTAAAAGGCCGGACATCATTGTCCTTCCATCTCAGAGGTCCTTGAGGGTAAACAGGAAAGTGTGTGTGTGTGTGTGTGTGTGTGTGTGTGTGTGTGTGTGTGTGTGTGTGTGTGTGTGTGTGTGTGTGTGTGTGTGTGTGTGTGTGTGTGTGTGTGTGTGTGTGTGTGTGTGTGTGTGTGTGTGTGTGTGTGTGCGCGCGCGCGTGCGTGCGTGCGTGTCTGTGTGGGTGTGTGTCAGTGGAGGATGCTGAGGGGAGGATGGCTCATAATATTGGCTCGAACGGAGTTAATGGAATTGAATCAAACACATGGAAACCTTGTGTTTGATGTATTTGATACCATTCCACCTCTTTCGCTTCAGCCAAACTAGGGAGCTGTTCCTAGCCACCGTGCTTCTACATCTGCATTGCTTGCTGTTTGGTGCTTTAGACTGGGTTTCTGTACATCACTTTGTGACATCGGCTGATGTAAAAAGGGCTTTATAAATACATTTGATTGATTACCACAAGCCCGTCTACCCCATTTAAAGAGCCACCAACCTCCTGTGGTATGTGTGTGTGGGGGGGTAGGTCGGGAGTTGGTTCTTCTATCCTTGCGGGGACCTAATATCCCCAAAAGTCCCCACAAGTACAGTAAAACAAGGAAAATGTCCCAAGTCCCCATGAGGACAAAGGCTATTTTAGGCTTTAATTTAGGGTTAGGTTTAGGGTTAGGGTAAGATGTTAGTGGTTGGGTTTAACATTAGGAGTTAGGTTTAGGGTTAGGGTAATAGTTAAGGGAAAATAGGATTTTTAATGGAAATACATTTAGGTCCCACTTAGGACAGAATAACAAAACATGTGTGTTCAGTGAGTTGACTGAATGTTACTGTCTGACTGTGTCTCTCTCTCCCTGTGTTGTACCTGAGTTGGAGTTGACTGAATGTTACTGTCTGACTGTGTCTCTCTCTCCCTGTGTTGTACCTGAGTTGAAGGTGACTGATGTTACTGTCTGACTGTGTCTCTCTCTCCCTGTGTTGTACCTGAGTTGACTGAATGTTACTGTCTGACTGTGTCTCTCTCTCCCTGTGTTGTACATGAGTTGAAGGTGACTGATGTTACTGTCTGCCCGTGTCTCTCTCTCCCTGTGTTGTACCTGAGTTGAAGGTGACTGAATGTTAGTGTCTGTCTGTGTCTCTCTCTTCCTGTGTTGTAGCTGAGTTGACTGAATGTTAGTGTCTGTCTGTGTCTCTCTCTTCCTGTGTTGTAGCTGAGTTGACTGAATGTTACTGTCTGCCTGTGTCTCTCTCTCCCTGTGTTGTACCTGAGTTGAAGGTGACTGAATGTTACTGTCTGCCTGTGTCTCTCTCTCCCTGTGTTGTAGCTGAGTTGTCTGAATGTTACTGTCTGACTGTGTCTCTCTCTCCCTGTGTTGTAGCTGAGTTGACTGAATGTTACTGTCTGACTGTGTCTCTCTCTCCCTGTGTTGTACCTGAGTTAACTGAATGTTAGTGTCTGCCTGTGTCTCTCTCTCCCTGTGTTGTAGCTGAGTTGACTGAATGTTACTGTCTGACTGTGTCTCTCTCTCCCTGTGTTGTACCTGAGTTAACTGAATGTTACTGTCTGACTGTGTCTCTCTCTCCCTGTGTTGTACCTGAGTTGACTGAATGTTACTGTCTGCCTGTGTCTCTCTCTCCCTGTGTTGTAGCTGAGTTGACTGAATATTAGTGTCTGCCTTTGTCTCTCTCTCTCTGTGTTGTACCTGTGTTGACTGAATGTTACTGTCTGACTGTGTCTCTCTCTCCCTGTGTTGTAGCTGAGTTGATGTTGACTGAATGTTACTGTCTGACTGTGTCTCAATCTCCCTGTGTTGTACCTGTGTTGACTGAATGTTACTGTCTGCCTGTGTCTCTCTCTCCCTGTGTTGTACCTGTGTTGACTGAATGTTACTGTCTGACTGTGTCTCTCTCTCCCTGTGTTGTACCTGTGTTGACGGAATGTTACTGTCTGACTGTGTCTCTCTCTCCCTGTGTTGTAGCTGAGTTGACGGAATGTTACTGTCTGACTGTGTCTCTCTCTCCCTGTGTTGTAGCTGAGTTGACTGAATGTTACTGTCTGACTGTGTCTCTCTCTCCCTGTGTTGTACCTGAGTTGAAGGTGACTGATGTTACTGTCTGCCCGTGTCTCTCTCTCCCTGTGTTGTAGCTGAGTTGACGGAATGTTACTGTCTGACTGTGTCTCTCTCTCCCTGTGTTGTAGCTGAGTTGACGGAATGTTACTGTCTGACTGTGTCTCTCTCTCCCTGTGTTGTAGCTGAGTTGACTGAATGTTACTGTCTGACTGTGTCTCTCTCTCCCTGTGTTGTACCTGAGCTGAAGGTGACTGAATGTTACTGTCTGCCTGTGTCTCTCTCTCCCTGTGTTGTAGCTGAGTTGTCTGAATGTTACTGTCTGACTGTGTCTCTCTCTCCCTGTGTTGTAGCTGAGTTGACTGAATGTTACTGTCTGACTGTGTCTCTCTCTCCCTGTGTTGTACCTGAGTTAACTGAATGTTAGTGTCTGCCTGTGTCTCTCTCTCCCTGTGTTGTAGCTGAGTTGATGGAATGTTACTGTCTGACTGTGTCTCTCTCTCCCTGTGTTGTAGCTGAGTTGACTGAATGTTACTGTCTGCCTGTGTCTCTCTCTGCCTGTGTTGTAGCTGAGTTGACTGAATATTAGTGTCTGCCTGTGTCTCTCTCTCCCTGTGTTGTAGCTGAGTTGATGGAATGTTACTGTCTGACTGTGTCTCTCTCTCCCTGTGTTGTACCTGTTTTGACTGAATATTACTGTCTTCCTGTGTCTCTCTCCCCCTGTGTTATACCTGTGTTGACTGAATGTTACTGTCTGCCTGTGTCTCTCTCTTCCTGTGTTGTAGCTGAGTTGACTGAATGTTACTGTCTGCCTGTGTCTCTCTCTCCCTGTGTTGTAGCTGAGTTGGAGTTGACTGAATGTTACTGTCTGACTGTGTCTCTCTCTCCCTGTGTTATACCTGTGTTGACTGAATGTTACTGTCTGCCTGTGTCTCTCTCTTCCTGTGTTGTAGCTGAGTTGACTGAATGTTACTGTCTGCCTGTGTCTCTCTCTCCCTGTGTTGTAGCTGAGTTGGAGTTGACTGAATGTTACTGTCTGACTGTGTCTCTCTCTCCCTGTGTTGTAGCTGAGTTGGAGTTGACTGAATATTACTGTCTGACTGTGTCTCTCTCTCCCTGTGTTGTAGCTGAGTTGGAGTTGACTGAATGTTACTGTCTGACTGTGTCTCTCTCTCCCTGTGTTGTACCTGTGTTGACTGAATGTTACTGTCTGCCTGTGTCTCTCTCCCTGTGTTGTAGCTGTGTTGACTGAATGTTACTGTCTGACTGTGTCTCTCTCTCTCTGTGTTGTACCTGAGTTGATGTTGACTGAATGTTACTGTCTGACTGTGTCTCAATCTCCCTGTGTTGTACCTGTGTTGACTGAATGTTACTGTCTGCCTGTGTCTCTCTCTCCCTGTGTTGTACCTGTGTTGACTGAATGTTACTGTCTGACTGTGTCTCTCTCTCCCTGTGTTGTAGCTGAGTTAACTGAATATTACTGTCTGACTGTGTCTCTCTCTCCCTGTGTTGTACATGAGTTGACTGAATGTTACTGTCTGACTGTGTCTCTCTCTCCCTGTGTTGTAGCTGAGTTGACTGAATGTTACTGTCTGACTGTGTCTCTCTCTTCCTGTGTTGTAGCTGAGTTGACTGAATGTTAGTGTCTGCCTGTGTCTCTCTCTCCCTGTGTTGTACCTGTGTTGACTGAATGTTACTGTCTGCCTGTGTCTCTCTCTCCCTGTGTTGTAGCTGAGTTAACTGAATGTTAATGTCTGACTGTGTCTCTCTCTCCCTGTGTTGTACCTGTGTTGACTGAATGTTACTGTCTTCCTGTGTCTCTCTCCCCCTGTGTTGTAGCTGAGTTGACTGAATATTAGTGTCTGCCTGTGTCTCTCTCCCCCTGTGTTGTAGCTGAGTTGACTGAATGTTACTGTCTGCCTGTGTCTCTCTCTCCCTGTGTTGTAGCTGAGTTGGAGTTGACTGAATGTTACTGTCTGACTGTGTCTCTCTCTCCCTGTGTTGTACCTGTGTTGACTGAATGTTACTGTCTGCCTGTGTCTCTCTCCCTGTGTTGTAGCTGTGTTGACTGAATGTTACTGTCTGACTGTGTCTCTCTCTCCCTGTGTTGTACCTGTGTTGACTGAATGTTACTGTCTGACTGTGTCTCTCTCTCCCTGTGTTGTAGCTGAGTTGATGTTGACTGAATGTTACTGTCTGACTGTGTCTCAATCTCCCTGTGTTGTACCTGTGTTGACTGAATGTTACTGTCTGCCTGTGTCTCTCTCTCCCTGTGTTGTACCTGTGTTGACTGAATGTTACTGTCTGACTGTGTCTCTCTCTCCCTGTGTTGTAGCTGAGTTAACTGAATATTACTGTCTGACTGTGTCTCTCTCTCCCTGTGTTGTACATGAGTTGACTGAATGTTACTGTCTGACTGTGTCTCTCTCTCCCTGTGTTGTAGCTGAGTTGACTGAATGTTACTGTCTGACTGTGTCTCTCTCTCCCTGTGTTGTAGCTGAGTTGACTGAATGTTAGTGTCTGCCTGTGTCTCTCTCTCCCTGTGTTGTACCTGTGTTGACTGAATGTTACTGTCTGCCTGTGTCTCTCTCCCTGTGTTGTAGCTGAGTTGACGGAATGTTACTGTCTGCCTGTGTCTCTCTCGCCCTGTGTTGTAGCTGAGTTGACTGAATGTTACTGTCTGACTGTGTCTCTCTCTCCCTGTGTTGTAGCTGAGTTGACTGAATGTTACTGTCTGCCTGTGTCTCTCTCTCCCTGTGTTGTAGCTGAGTTGTCTGAATGTTACTGTCTGACTGTGTCTCTCTCTCCCTGTGTTGTAGCTGAGTTGACTGAATGTTACTGTCTGACTGTGTCTCTCTCTCCCTGTGTTGTAGCTGAGTTGACTGAATGTTAGTGTCTGCCTGTGTCTCTCTCTCCCTGTGTTGTAGCTGAGTTGACGGAATGTTACTGTCTGACTGTGTCTCTCTCTCTCCCTGTGTTTTAGCTGAGTTGAAGTTGACTGACTGTTAGTGTCTGACTGTGTCTCTCTCTCTCCCTCTGTTGTAGCTGAGTTGACGGAATGTTACTGTTTGACTGTGTCTCTCTCTCTCCCTGTGTTTTAGCTGAGTTGAAGTTGACTGACTGTTAGTGTCTGACTGTGTCTCTCTCTCCCTGTGTTGTAGCTGAGTTGACTGAATGTTACTGTCTGACTGTGTCTCTCTCTCCCTGTGTTGTAGCTGAGTTGACTGAATGTTACTGTCTGCCTGTGTCTCTCTCCCTGTGTTGTAGCTGAGTTGAGTTGTCTGACTGTGTCTCTCTCTCCCTGTGTTGTAAGTTGACTGAATGTTACTGTCTGCCTGTGTCTCTCTCTCCCTGTGTTGTAGCTGAGTTGACTGAATGTTAATGTCTGACTGTGTCTCTCTCTCCCTGTGTTGTAGCTGAGTTGACTGAATGTTAATGTCTGACTGTGTCTCTCTCTCCCTGTGTTGTAGCTGAGTTGACTGAATGTTACTGTCTGCCTGTGTCTCTCTCTCCCTGTGTTGTAGCTGAGTTGACTGAATGTTAATGTCTGACTGTGTCTCTCTCTCCCTGTGTTGTAGCTGAGTTGACTGAATGTTACTGTCTGCCTGTGTCTCTCTCTCCCTGTGTTGTAGCTGAGTTGACGGAATGTTACTGTCTGCCTGTGTCTCTGTCGCCCTGTGTTGTAGCTGAGTTGACTGAATGTTACTGTCTGACTGCGTCTCTCTCTCCCTGTGTTGTAGCTGAGTTGACTGAATGTTACTGTCTGCCTGTGTCTCTCTCTCCCTGTGTTGTACCTGAGTTGACTGAATGTTACTGTCTGCATGTGTCTCTCTCTCCCTGTGTTGTAGCTGAGTTAACTGAATATTACTGTCTGACTGTGTCTCTCTCTCCCTGTGTTGTAGCTGAGTTGACTGAATGTTACTGTCTGCCTGTGTCTCTCTCTCCCTGTGTTGTACCTGATTTGACTGAATGTTACTGTCTGACTGTGTCTCTCTCTCCCTGTGTTGTAGCTGAGTTGAATGAATGTTACTGTCTGCCTGTGTCTCTCTCTCCCTGTGTTGTAGCTGAGTTGATGTTGACTGAATGTTAGTGTCTGACTGTGTCTCTCTCTCCCTGTGTTGTAGCTGAGTTGGAGTTGACTGAATGTTACTGTCTGCCTGTGTCTCTCTCTCCCTGTGTTGTAGCTGAGTTGGAGTTGACTGAATGTTACTGTCTGACTGTGTCTCTCTCTCCCTGTGTTGTACATGATTTGACTGAATGTTACTGTCTGACTGTGTCTCTCTCTCCCTGTGTTGTAGCTGAGTTGAATGAATGTTACTGTCTGCCTGTGTCTCTCTCTCCCTGTGTTGTAGCTGAGTTGATGTTGACTGAATGTTACTGTCTGCCTGTGTCTCTCTCTCCCTGTGGTATGGCTGAGTTGATGTTGACTGAATGTTACTGTCTGACTGTGTCTCTCTCTCCCTGTGTTGTAGCTGAGTTGGAGTTGACTGAATGTTACTGTCTGACTGTGTCTCTCTCTCCCTGTGTTGTAGCTGAGTTGACTGAATGTTATTGTCTGACTGTGTCTCTCTCTCCCTGTGTTGTAGCTGAGTTGACTGAATGTTACTGTCTGCCTGTGTCTCTCTCTCTCCCTGTGTTGTAGCTGAGTTGACTGAATGTTACTGTCTGCCTGTGTCTCTCCCTGTGTTGTAGCTGAGTTGACTGAATGTTACTGTCTGCCTGTGTCTCTCTCTCCCTGTGTTGTAGCTGAGTTGACTGAATGTTACTGTCTGCCTGTGTCTCTCTCTCCCTGTGTTGTAGCTGAGTTGACTGAATGTTACTGTCTGCCTGTGTCTCTCTCTCCCTGTGTTGTAGCTGAGTTGACTGAATGTTAATGTCTGACTGTGTCTCTCTCTCCCTGTGTTGTAGCTGAGTTGACGGAATGTTACTGTCTGACTGTGTCTCTCTCTCCCTGTGTTTTAGCTGAGTTGACTGAATGTTATTGTCTGCCTGTGTCTCTCTCTCCCTGTGTTGTAGCTGAGTTGACTGAATGTTAATGTCTGACTGTGTCTCTCTCTCCCTGTGTTGTAGCTGAGTTGACTGAATGTTACTGTCTGACTGTGTCTCTCTCTCCCTGTGTTGTAGCTGAGTTAACTGAATGTTACTGTCTGCCTGTGTCTCTCTCTCTCCCTGTGTTTTAGCTGAGTTGAAGTTGACTGACTGTTAGTGTCTGCCTGTGTCTCTCTCTCCCTGTGTTGTAGCTGAGTTGACGGAATGTTACTGTTTGACTGTGTCTCTCTCTCTCCCTGTGTTGTAGCTGAGTTGACGGAATGTTACTGTCTGCCTGTGTCTCTCTCTCCCTGTGTTGTAGCTGAGTTGACTGAATGTTACTGTCTGACTGTGTCTCTCTCTCCCTGTGTTGTAGCTGAGTTGACTGAATGTTACTGTCTGCCTGTGTCTCTCTCTCCCTGTGTTGTAGCTGAGTTGACGGAATGTTACTGTCTGCCTGTGTCTCTCTCTCCCTGTGTTGTACCTGAGTTGTCTGAATGTTACTGTCTGCCTGTGTCTCTCTCTCCCTGTGTTGTAGCTGAGTTAACTGAATATTACTGTCTGCCTGTGTCTCTCTCTCCCTGTGTTGTACCTGAGTTGACTGAATGTTACTGTCTGACTGTGTCTCTCTCTCCCTGTGTTGTACCTGTGTTGACTGAATGTTACTGTCTGACTGTGTCTCTCTCTCCCTGTGTTGTAGCTGAGTTAACATTTACATTTACATTTAAGTCATTTAGCAGACGCTCTTATCCAGAGCGACTTACAAATTGGTGAATTCACCTTCTGACATCCAGTGGAACAGCCACTTTACAATAGTGCATCTAAATCATTAAGGGGGGGGTGAGAAGGATTACTTATCCTATCCTAGGTATTCCTTGAAGAGGTGGGGTTTCAGGTGTCTCCGGAAGGTGGTGATTGACTCCGCTGTCCTGGCGTCGTGAGTGAGTTTGTTCCACCATTGGGGGGCCAGAGCAGCGAACAGTTTCGACTGGGCTGAGCGGGAACTGTACTTCCTCAGTGGTAGGGAGGCGAGCAGGCCAGAGGTGGATGACCGCAGTGCCCTTGCTTGGGTGTAGGGCCTGATCAGAGCCTGGAGGTACTGCGGTGCCGTTCCCCTCACAGCTCCGTAGGCAAGCACCATGGTCTTGTAGCGGATGCGAGCTTAAACTGGAAGCCAGTGGAGAGAGCGGAGGAGCGGGGTGACGTGAGAGAACTTGGGAAGGTTGAACACCAGACGGGCTGCGGCGTTCTGGATGAGTTGTAGGGGTTTAATGGCACAGGCAGGGAGCCCAGCCAACAGCGAGTTGCAGTAATCCAGACGGGAGATGACAAGTGCCTGGATTAGGACCTGCGCCGCTTCCTGTGTGAGGCAGGGTCGTACTCTGCGGATGTTGTAGAGCATGAACCTACAGGAACGGGCCACCGCCATGATGTTGGTTGAGAACGACAGGGTGTTGTCCAGGATCACGCCAAGGTTCTTAGCGCTCTGGGAGGAGGACACAATGGAGTTGTCAACCGTGATGGCGAGATCATGGAACGGGCAGTCCTTCCCCGGGAGGAAGAGCAGCTCCGTCTTGCCGAGGTTCAGCTTGAGGTGGTGATCCGTCATCCACACTGATATGTCTGCCAGACATGCAGAGATGCGATTCGCCACCTGGTCATCAGAAGGGGGAAAGGAGAAGATTAATTGTGTGTCGTCTGCATAGCAATGATAGGAGAGACCATGTGAGGTTATGACAGAGCCAAGTGACTTGGTGTATAGCGAGAATAGGAGAGGGCCTAGAACAGAGCCCTGGGGGACACCAGTGGTGAGAGCGCGTGGCGAGGAGACAGATTCTCGCCACGCCACCTGGTAGGAGCGACCTGTCAGGTAGGACGCAATCCAAGCGTGGGCCGCGCTCTGCCCAACTCGGAGAGGCTGGAGAGGAGGATCTGATGGTTCACAGTATCGAAGGCAGCCGATAGGTCTAGAAGGATGAGAGCAGAGGAGAGAGAGTTGGCTTTAGCAGTGCGGAGCGCCTCCGTGATACAGAGAAGAGCAGTCTCAGTTGAATGACTAGTCTTGAAACCTGACTGATTTGGATCAAGAAGGTCATTCTGAGAGAGATAGCGGGAGAGCTGGCCAAGGACGGCACGTTCAAGAGTTTTGGAGAGAAAAGAAAGAAGGGATACTGGTCTGTAGTTGTTGACATCGGAGGGATCGAGTGTAGGTTTTTTCAGAAGGGGTGCAACTCTCGCTCTCTTGAAGACGGAAGGGACGTAGCCAGCGGTCAGGGATGAGTTGATGAGCGAGGTGAGGTAAGGGAGAAGGTCTCCGGAAATGGTCTGGAGAAGAGAGGAGGGGATAGGGTCAAGCGGGCAGGTTGTTGGGCGGCCGGCCGTCACAAGAAGCGAGATTTCATCTGGAGAGAGGGGAGAAAGAGGTCAGAGCACAGGGTAGGGCAGTGTGAGCAGAACCAGCGGTGTCGTTTGACTTAGCAAACGAGGATCGGATGTCGTCGACCTTCTTTTCAAAATGGTTGACGAAGTCATCTGCAGAGAGGGAGGAGGGGGGGGGGGGGGGGGATTCAGGAGGGAGGAGAAGGTGGCAAAGAGCTTCCTAGGGTTAGAGGCAGATGCTTGGAATTTAGAGTGCTAGAAAGTGGCTTTAGCAGCAGAGACAGTGGAGGAAAATGTAGAGAGGAGGGAGTGAAAGGATGCCAGGTCCGCAGGGAGGCGAGTTTTCCTCCATTTCCGCTCGGCTGCCCGGAGCTCTGTTCTGTGAGCTCGCAGTGAGTCATCGAGCCACGGAGCGGGAGGGGAGGACCGAGCCAGCCTGGAGGATAGGGGACATAGAGAGTCAAAGGATGCAGAAAGGGAAGAGAGGAGGGTTGAGGAGGCAGAATCAGGAGATAGGTTGGAGAAGGTATGAGCAGAGGGAAGAGATGATAGGATGGAAGAGGAGAGAGTAGCGGGGGAGAGAGAGCGAAGGTTGGGACGGCGCGATACCATCCGAGTAGGGGCAGTGTGGGAAGTGTTGGATGAGAGCGAGAGGGAAAAGGATACAAGGTAGTGGTCGGAGACTTGGAGGGGAGTTGCAATGAGGTTAGTGGAAGAACAGCATCTAGTAAAGAACTGAATATTACTGTCTGACTGTGTCTCTCTCTCCCTGTGTTGTACCTGTGTTGACTGAATGTTACTGTCTGACTGTGTCTCTCTCTCCCTGTGTTGTAGCTGAGTTAACTGAATATTACTGTCTGACTGTGTCTCTCTCTCCCTGTGTTGTAACTGAGTTGACTGAATGTTACTGTCTGACTGTGTCTCTCTCTCCCTGTGTTGTACCTGTGTTGACTGAATGTTACTGTCTGACTGTGTCTCTCTCTCCCTGTGTTGTAGCTGAGTTAACTGAATATTACTGTCTGACTGTGTCTCTCTCTCCCTGTGTTGTAGCTGAGTTGACTGAATGTTACTCTCTGCCTGTGTCTCTCTCTCCCTGTGTTGTAGCTGAGTTGAAGTTGACTGAATGTTACTGTCTGCCTGTGTCTCTCTCTCCCTGTGTTATGGCTGAGTTGATGTTGACTGAATGTTACTGTCTGACTGTGTCTCTCTCTCCCTGTGTTGTAGCTGAGTTGACTGAATGTTACTGTCTGCCTGTGTCTCTCCCTCCCTGTGTTGTACCCGAGTTGACTGAATGTTACTCTCTGCCTGTGTCTCTCTCTCCCTGTGTTGTACATGAGTTGACTGAATGTTACTGTCTGACTGTGTCTCTCTCTCCCTGTGTTGTACATGAGTTGACTGAATGTTACTGTCTGACTGTGTCTCTCCCTGTGTTGTACATGAGTTGACTGAATGTTACTGTCTGACTGTGTCTCTCTCTCCCTGTGTTGTACATGAGTTGACTGAATGTTACTGTCTGCCTGTGTCTCTCCCTCCCTGTGTTGTACCTGAGTTGACTGAATGTTATTGTCTGTCTGTGTCTCTCTCTTCCTGTGTTGTACCTGAGTTGACAGAATGTTACTGTCTGCCTGTGTCTCTCTCCACCTGTGTTGTACCTGAGTTGAAGTTGACTGATGTTACTGTCTGCCTGTGTCTCTCTCTCACTGTGTTGTAGCTGAGTTGACTGAATGTTACTGTCTGCCTGTCTCTCTCTCCCTGTGTTGTAGCTGAGTTGAAGTTGACTGAATGTTACTGTCTGCCTGTGTCTCTCTCTCCCTGTGTTGTACCTGAGTTGAAGTTGACTGATGTTACTGTCTGCCTGTGTCTCTCTCTCACTGTGTTGTAGCTGAGTTGACTGAATGTTACTGTCTGCCTGTCTCTCTCTCCCTGTGTTGTAGCTGAGTTGAAGTTGACTGAATGTTACTGTCTGCCTGTGTCTCTCTCTCCCTGTGTTGTACCTGAGTTGACTGAATGTTAGTGTCTGACTTGTTTTTCTCTCCCTGTGTTGTAGCTGAGTTGACGTTGACTGAATGTTAGTGTCTGCCTGTGTCTCTCTCTCCCTGTGTTATACCTGAGTTGACTGAATGTTAGTGTCTGACTTGTTTTTCTCTCCCTGTGTTGTAGCTGAGTTGAAGTTGACTGAATGTTAGTGTCTGCCTGTGTCTCTCTCTCCCTGTGTTATACCTGAGTTGACTGAATGTTACTGTCTGACTGTGTCTCTCTCTCCCTGTGTTGTACATGAGTTGACTGAATGTTACTGTCTGCCTGTGTCTCTCCCTCCCTGTGTTGTAGCTGAGTTGACTGAATGTTACTGTCTGCCTTTGTCTCTCTCTCCCTGTGTTGTAGCTGAGTTGACTGAATGTTACTGTCTGCCTTTGTCTCTCTCTCCCTGTGTTGTAGCTGAGTTGCAGTTGACTGAATGTTACTGTCTGCCTGTGTCTCTCTCTCCCTGTGTTGTAGCTGAGTTGAAGTTGACTGAATGTTACTGTCTGACTGTGTCTCTCTCTCCCTGTGTTGTAGCTGAGTTGAAGTTGACTGAATATTACTGTCTGCCTATGTCTCTCTCTCCCTGTGTTATACCTGAGTTGACTGAATGTTACTGTCTGCCTGTGTCTCTCTCTCCCTGTGTTGTAGCTGAGTTGATGTTGACTGAATGTTACTGTCTGCCTCTGTCTCTCTCTCCCTGTGTTATGGCTGAGTTGATGTTGACTGAATGTTACTGTCTGACTGTGTCTCTCTCTCCCTGTGTTGTAGCTGAGTTGACTGAATGTTACTGTCTGCCTGTGTCTCTCCCTCCCTGTGTTGTACCCGAGTTGACTGAATGTTACTCTCTGCCTGTGTCTCTCTCTCCCTGTGTTGTACATGAGTTGACTGAATGTTACTGTCTGACTGTGTCTCTCTCTCCCTGTGTTGTACATGAGTTGACTGAATGTTACTGTCTGACTGTGTCTCTCTCTCCCTGTGTTGTACATGAGTTGACTGAATGTTACTGTCTGACTGTGTCTCTCTCTCCCTGTGTTGTACATGAGTTGACTGAATGTTACTGTCTGCCTGTGTCTCTCCCTCCCTGTGTTGTACCTGAGTTGACTGAATGTTATTGTCTGTCTGTGTCTCTCTCTTCCTGTGTTGTACCTGAGTTGACAGAATGTTACTGTCTGCCTGTGTCTCTCTCTCCCTGTGTTGTACCTGAGTTGAAGTTGACTGAATGTTACTGTCTGCCTGTGTCTCTCTCTCCCTGTGTTGTAGCTGAGTTGAAGTTGACTGAATGTTACTGTCTGACTGTGTCTCTCTCTCCCTGTGTTGTAGCTGAGTTGAAGTTGACTGAATATTACTGTCTGCCTGTGTCTCTCTCTCCCTGTGTTATACCTGAGTTGACTGAATGTTACTGTCTGCCTGTGTCTCTCTCTCTCCCTGTGTTATACCTGAGTTGACTGAATGTTACTGTCTGCCTGTGTCTCTCTCTCTCCTGTGTTATACCTGAGTTGACTGAATGTTACTGTCTGCCTGTGTCTCTCTCTCCCTGTGTTGTACCTGAGTTGAAGTTGACTGATGTTACTGTCTGCCTGTGTCTCTCTCTCACTGTGTTGTAGCTGAGTTGACTGAATGTTACTGTCTGCCTGTCTCTCTCTCCCTGTGTTGTAGCTGAGTTGAAGTTGACTGAATGTTACTGTCTGCCTGTGTCTCTCTCTCCCTGTGTTGTACCTGAGTTGACTGAATGTTAGTGTCTGACTTGTTTTTCTCTCCCTGTGTTGTAGCTGAGTTGACGTTGACTGAATGTTAGTGTCTGCCTGTGTCTCTCTCTCCCTGTGTTATACCTGAGTTGACTGAATGTTAGTGTCTGACTTGTTTTTCTCTCCCTGTGTTGTAGCTGAGTTGAAGTTGACTGAATGTTAGTGTCTGCCTGTGTCTCTCTCTCCCTGTGTTATACCTGAGTTGACTGAATGTTACTGTCTGACTGTGTCTCTCTCTCCCTGTGTTGTACATGAGTTGACTGAATGTTACTGTCTGCCTGTGTCTCTCCCTCCCTGTGTTGTAGCTGAGTTGACTGAATGTTACTGTCTGCCTTTGTCTCTCTCTCCCTGTGTTGTAGCTGAGTTGACTGAATGTTACTGTCTGCCTTTGTCTCTCTCTCCCTGTGTTGTAGCTGAGTTGCAGTTGACTGAATGTTACTGTCTGCCTGTGTCTCTCTCTCCCTGTGTTGTAGCTGAGTTGAAGTTGACTGAATGTTACTGTCTGACTGTGTCTCTCTCTCCCTGTGTTGTAGCTGAGTTGAAGTTGACTGAATATTACTGTCTGCCTATGTCTCTCTCTCCCTGTGTTATACCTGAGTTGACTGAATGTTACTGTCTGCCTGTGTCTCTCTCTCCCTGTGTTGTACCTGAGTTGAAGTTGACTGATGTTACTGTCTGCCTGTGTCTCTCTCTCCCTGTGTTGTAGCTGAGTTGACTGAATGTTACTGTCTGCCTGTCTCTCTCTCCCTGTGTTGTAGCTGAGTTGAAGTTGACTGAATGTTACTGTCTGCCTGTGTCTCTCTCTCCCTGTGTTGTACCTGAGTTGACTGAATGTTAGTGTCTGACTTGTTTTTCTCTCCCTGTGTTGTAGCTGAGTTGACGTTGACTGAATGTTAGTGTCTGCCTGTGTCTCTCTCTCCCTGTGTTATACCTGAGTTGACTGAATGTTAGTGTCTGACTTGTTTTTCTCTCCCTGTGTTGTAGCTGAGTTGACGTTGACTGAATGTTACTGTCTGCCTGTGTCTCTCTCTCCCTGTGTTGTACCTGAGTTGACTGAATGTTAGTGTCTGACTTGTTTTTCTCTCCCTGTGTTGTAGCTGAGTTGACGTTGACTGAATGTTAGTGTCTGCCTGTGTCTCTCTCTCCCTGTGTTATACCTGAGTTGACTGAATGTTAGTGTCTGACTTGTTTTTCTCTCCCTGTGTTGTAGCTGAGTTGAAGTTGACTGAATGTTAGTGTCTGCCTGTGTCTCTCTCTCCCTGTGTTATACCTGAGTTGACTGAATGTTACTGTCTGACTGTGTCTCTCTCTCCCTGTGTTGTACATGAGTTGACTGAATGTTACTGTCTGCCTGTGTCTCTCCCTCCCTGTGTTGTAGCTGAGTTGACTGAATGTTACTGTCTGCCTTTGTCTCTCTCTCCCTGTGTTGTAGCTGAGTTGACTGAATGTTACTGTCTGCCTTTGTCTCTCTCTCCCTGTGTTGTAGCTGAGTTGCAGTTGACTGAATGTTACTGTCTGCCTGTGTCTCTCTCTCCCTGTGTTGTAGCTGAGTTGAAGTTGACTGAATGTTACTGTCTGACTGTGTCTCTCTCTCCCTGTGTTGTAGCTGAGTTGAAGTTGACTGAATATTACTGTCTGCCTATGTCTCTCTCTCCCTGTGTTATACCTGAGTTGACTGAATGTTACTGTCTGCCTGTGTCTCTCTCTCCCTGTGTTGTAGCTGAGTTGATGTTGACTGAATGTTACTGTCTGCCTCTGTCTCTCTCTCCCTGTGTTATGGCTGAGTTGATGTTGACTGAATGTTACTGTCTGACTGTGTCTCTCTCTCCCTGTGTTGTAGCTGAGTTGACTGAATGTTACTGTCTGCCTGTGTCTCTCCCTCCCTGTGTTGTACCCGAGTTGACTGAATGTTACTCTCTGCCTGTGTCTCTCTCTCCCTGTGTTGTACATGAGTTGACTGAATGTTACTGTCTGACTGTGTCTCTCTCTCCCTGTGTTGTACATGAGTTGACTGAATGTTACTGTCTGACTGTGTCTCTCCCTGTGTTGTACATGAGTTGACTGAATGTTACTGTCTGACTGTGTCTCTCTCTCCCTGTGTTGTACATGAGTTGACTGAATGTTACTGTCTGCCTGTGTCTCTCCCTCCCTGTGTTGTACCTGAGTTGACTGAATGTTATTGTCTGTCTGTGTCTCTCTCTTCCTGTGTTGTACCTGAGTTGACAGAATGTTACTGTCTGCCTGTGTCTCTCTCTCCCTGTGTTGTACCTGAGTTGAAGTTGACTGAATGTTACTGTCTGCCTGTGTCTCTCTCTCCCTGTGTTGTAGCTGAGTTGAAGTTGACTGAATGTTACTGTCTGACTGTGTCTCTCTCTCCCTGTGTTGTAGCTGAGTTGAAGTTGACTGAATATTACTGTCTGCCTGTGTCTCTCTCTCCCTGTGTTATACCTGAGTTGACTGAATGTTACTGTCTGCCTGTGTCTCTCTCTCTCCCTGTGTTATACCTGAGTTGACTGAATGTTACTGTCTGCCTGTGTCTCTCTCTCTCCCTGTGTTGTACCTGAGTTGAAGTTGACTGATGTTACTGTCTGCCTGTGTCTCTCTCTCCCTGTGTTGTAGCTGAGTTGACTGAATGTTACTGTCTGCCTGTGTCTCTCTCTCCCTGTGTTGTACCTGAGTTGAAGTTGACTGATGTTACTGTCTGCCTGTGTCTCTCTCTCACTGTGTTGTAGCTGAGTTGACTGAATGTTACTGTCTGCCTGTCTCTCTCTCCCTGTGTTGTAGCTGAGTTGAAGTTGACTGAATGTTACTGTCTGCCTGTGTCTCTCTCTCCCTGTGTTGTACCTGAGTTGACTGAATGTTAGTGTCTGACTTGTTTTTCTCTCCCTGTGTTGTAGCTGAGTTGACGTTGACTGAATGTTAGTGTCTGCCTGTGTCTCTCTCTCCCTGTGTTATACCTGAGTTGACTGAATGTTAGTGTCTGACTTGTTTTTCTCTCCTGTGTTGTAGCTGAGTTGAAGTTGACTGAATGTTAGTGTCTGCCTGTGTCTCTCTCTCCCTGTGTTATACCTGAGTTGACTGAATGTTACTGTCTGACTGTGTCTCTCTCTCCCTGTGTTGTACATGAGTTGACTGAATGTTACTGTCTGCCTGTGTCTCTCCCTCCCTGTGTTGTAGCTGAGTTGACTGAATGTTACTGTCTGCCTTTGTCTCTCTCTCCCTGTGTTGTAGCTGAGTTGACTGAATGTTACTGTCTGCCTTTGTCTCTCTCTCCCTGTGTTGTAGCTGAGTTGCAGTTGACTGAATGTTACTGTCTGCCTGTGTCTCTCTCTCCCTGTGTTGTAGCTGAGTTGAAGTTGACTGAATGTTACTGTCTGACTGTGTCTCTCTCTCCCTGTGTTGTAGCTGAGTTGAAGTTGACTGAATATTACTGTCTGCCTATGTCTCTCTCTCCCTGTGTTATACCTGAGTTGACTGAATGTTACTGTCTGCCTGTGTCTCTCTCTCCCTGTGTTGTACCTGAGTTGAAGTTGACTGATGTTACTGTCTGCCTGTGTCTCTCTCTCCCTGTGTTGTAGCTGAGTTGACTGAATGTTACTGTCTGCCTGTCTCTCTCTCCCTGTGTTGTAGCTGAGTTGAAGTTGACTGAATGTTACTGTCTGCCTGTGTCTCTCTCTCCCTGTGTTGTACCTGAGTTGACTGAATGTTAGTGTCTGACTTGTTTTTCTCTCCCTGTGTTGTAGCTGAGTTGACGTTGACTGAATGTTAGTGTCTGCCTGTGTCTCTCTCTCCCTGTGTTATACCTGAGTTGACTGAATGTTAGTGTCTGACTTGTTTTTCTCTCCCTGTGTTGTAGCTGAGTTGACGTTGACTGAATGTTACTGTCTGCCTGTGTCTCTCTCTCCCTGTGTTATACCTGAGTTGACTGAATGTTAGTGTCTGACTTGTTTTTCTCTCCCTGTGTTGTAGCTGAGTTGACGTTGACTGAATGTTACTGTCTGACTGTGTCTCTCTCTCCCTGTGTTGTACATGAGTTGACTGAATGTTACTGTCTGCCTGTGTCTCTCCCTCCCTGTGTTGTAGCTGAGTTGACTGAATGTTACTGTCTGCCTTTGTCTCTCTCTCCCTGTGTTGTAGCTGAGTTGACTGAATGTTACTGTCTGCCTTTGTCTCTCTCTCCCTGTGTTGTAGCTGAGTTGCAGTTGACTGAATGTTACTGTCTGCCTGTGTCTCTCTCTCCCTGTGTTGTAGCTGAGTTGAAGTTGACTGAATGTTACTGTCTGCCTGTGTCTCTCTCTCCCTGTGTTATGGCTGAGTTGATGTTGACTGAATGTTACTGTCTGACTGTGTCTCTCTCTCCCTGTGTTGTAGCTGAGTTGACTGAATGTTACTGTCTGCCTGTGTCTCTCCCTCCCTGTGTTGTACCCGAGTTGACTGAATGTTACTCTCTGCCTGTGTCTCTCTCTCCCTGTTTTGTACATGAGTTGACTGAATGTTACTGTCTGACTGTGTCTCTCTCTCCCTGTGTTGTACATGAGTTGACTGAATGTTACTGTCTGACTGTGTCTCTCCCTGTGTTGTACATGAGTTGACTGAATGTTACTGTCTGACTGTGTCTCTCTCTCCCTGTGTTGTACATGAGTTGACTGAATGTTACTGTCTGACTGTGTCTCTCTCTCCCTGTGTTGTACATGAGTTGACTGAATGTTACTGTCTGACTGTGTCTCTCCCTGTGTTGTACATGAGTTGACTGAATGTTACTGTCTGACTGTGTCTCTCTCTCCCTGTGTTGTACATGAGTTGACTGAATGTTACTGTCTGCCTGTGTCCCTCCCTGTGTTGTACCTGAGTTGACTGAATGTTATTGTCTGTCTGTGTCTCTCTCTTCCTGTGTTGTACCTGAGTTGACAGAATGTTACTGTCTGCCTGTGTCTCTCTCTCCTGTGTTGTACCTGAGTTGAAGTTGACTGAATGTTACTGTCTGCCTGTGTCTCTCTCTCCCTGTGTTGTAGCTGAGTTGAAGTTGACTGAATGTTACTGTCTGACTGTGTCTCTCTCTCCCTGTGTTGTAGCTGAGTTGAAGTTGACTGAATATTACTGTCTGCCTGTGTCTCTCTCTCCCTGTGTTATACCTGAGTTGACTGAATGTTACTGTCTGCCTGTGTCTCTCTCTCTCCCTGTGTTATACCTGAGTTGACTGAATGTTACTGTCTGCATGTGTCTCTCTCTCTCCCTGTGTTATACCTGAGTTGACTGAATGTTACTGTCTGCCTGTGTCTCTCTCTCCCTGTGTTGTACCTGAGTTGAAGTTGACTGATGTTACTGTCTGCCTGTGTCTCTCTCTCACTGTGTTGTAGCTGAGTTGACTGAATGTTACTGTCTGCCTGTCTCTCTCTCCCTGTGTTGTAGCTGAGTTGAAGTTGACTGAATGTTACTGTCTGCCTGTGTCTCTCTCTCCCTGTGTTGTACCTGAGTTGACTGAATGTTAGTGTCTGACTTGTTTTTCTCTCCCTGTGTTGTAGCTGAGTTGACGTTGACTGAATATTAGTGTCTGCCTGTGTCTCTCTCTCCCTGTGTTATACCTGAGTTGACTGAATGTTAGTGTCTGACTTGTTTTTCTCTCCCTGTGTTGTAGCTGAGTTGAAGTTGACTGAATGTTAGTGTCTGCCTGTGTCTCTCTCTCCCTGTGTTATACCTGAGTTGACTGAATGTTACTGTCTGACTGTGTCTCTCTCTCCCTGTGTTGTACATGAGTTGACTGAATGTTACTGTCTGCCTGTGTCTCTCCCTCCCTGTGTTGTAGCTGAGTTGACTGAATGTTACTGTCTGCCTTTGTCTCTCTCTCCCTGTGTTGTAGCTGAGTTGACTGAATGTTACTGTCTGCCTTTGTCTCTCTCTCCCTGTGTTGTAGCTGAGTTGCAGTTGACTGAATGTTACTGTCTGCCTGTGTCTCTCTCTCCCTGTGTTGTAGCTGAGTTGAAGTTGACTGAATGTTACTGTCTGACTGTGTCTCTCTCTCCCTGTGTTGTAGCTGAGTTGAAGTTGACTGAATATTACTGTCTGCCTATGTCTCTCTCTCCCTGTGTTATACCTGAGTTGACTGAATGTTACTGTCTGCCTGTGTCTCTCTCTCCCTGTGTTGTACCTGAGTTGAAGTTGACTGATGTTACTGTCTGCCTGTGTCTCTCTCTCCCTGTGTTGTAGCTGAGTTGACTGAATGTTACTGTCTGCCTGTCTCTCTCTCCCTGTGTTGTAGCTGAGTTGAAGTTGACTGAATGTTACTGTCTGCCTGTGTCTCTCTCTCCCTGTGTTGTACCTGAGTTGACTGAATGTTAGTGTCTGACTTGTTTTTCTCTCCCTGTGTTGTAGCTGAGTTGACGTTGACTGAATGTTAGTGTCTGCCTGTGTCTCTCTCTCCCTGTGTTATACCTGAGTTGACTGAATGTTAGTGTCTGACTTGTTTTTCTCTCCCTGTGTTGTAGCTGAGTTGACGTTGACTGAATGTTACTGTCTGCCTGTGTCTCTCTCTCCCTGTGTTATACCTGAGTTGACTGAATGTTAGTGTCTGACTTGTTTTTCTCTCCCTGTGTTGTACATGAGTTGACTGAATGTTACTGTCTGCCTGTGTCTCTCCCTCCCTGTGTTGTACATGAGTTGACTGAATGTTACTGTCTGCCTTTGTCCCTCTCTCCCTGTGTTGTAGCTGAGTTGCAGTTGACTGAATGTTACTGTCTGCCTGTGTCTCTCTCTCCCTGTGTTGTAGCTGAGTTGACGTTGACTGAATGTTACTGTCTGACTGTGTCTCTCTCTCCCTGTGTTGTACATGAGTTGACTGAATGTTACTGTCTGCCTGTGTCTCTCCCTCCCTGTGTTGTAGCTGAGTTGACTGAATGTTACTGTCTGCCTTTGTCCCTCTCTCCCTGTGTTGTAGCTGAGTTGACTGAATGTTACTGTCTGCCTTTGTCTCTCTCTCCCTGTGTTGTAGCTGAGTTGCAGTTGACTGAATGTTACTGTCTGCCTGTGTCTCTCTCTCCCTGTGTTGTAGCTGAGTTGAAGTTGACTGAATGTTACTGTCTGCCTGTGTCTCTCTCTCCCTGTGTTATGGCTGAGTTGATGTTGACTGAATGTTACTGTCTGACTGTGTCTCTCTCTCCCTGTGTTGTAGCTGAGTTGACTGAATGTTACTGTCTGCCTGTGTCTCTCCCTCCCTGTGTTGTACCCGAGTTGACTGAATGTTACTCTCTGCCTGTGTCTCTCTCTCCCTGTGTTGTACATGAGTTGACTGAATGTTACTGTCTGACTGTGTCTCTCTCTCCCTGTGTTGTACATGAGTTGACTGAATGTTACTGTCTGACTGTGTCTCTCCCTGTGTTGTACATGAGTTGACTGAATGTTACTGTCTGACTGTGTCTCTCTCTCCCTGTGTTGTACATGAGTTGACTGAATGTTACTGTCTGCCTGTGTCTCTCCCTCCCTGTGTTGTACCTGAGTTGACTGAATGTTATTGTCTGTCTGTGTCTCTCTCTTCCTGTGTTGTACCTGAGTTGACAGAATGTTACTGTCTGCCTGTGTCTCTCTCTCCCTGTGTTGTACCTGAGTTGAAGTTGACTGAATGTTACTGTCTGCCTGTGTCTCTCTCTCCCTGTGTTGTAGCTGAGTTGAAGTTGACTGAATGTTACTGTCTGACTGTGTCTCTCTCTCCCTGTGTTGTAGCTGAGTTGAAGTTGACTGAATATTACTGTCTGCCTGTGTCTCTCTCTCCCTGTGTTATACCTGAGTTGACTGAATGTTACTGTCTGCCTGTGTCTCTCTCTCTCCCTGTGTTATACCTGAGTTGACTGAATGTTACTGTCTGCCTGTGTCTCTCTCTCTCCCTGTGTTATACCTGAGTTGACTGAATGTTACTGTCTGCCTGTGTCTCTCTCTCCCTGTGTTGTACCTGAGTTGAAGTTGACTGATGTTACTGTCTGCCTGTGTCTCTCTCTCACTGTGTTGTAGCTGAGTTGACTGAATGTTACTGTCTGCCTGTCTCTCTCTCCCTGTGTTGTAGCTGAGTTGAAGTTGACTGAATGTTACTGTCTGCCTGTGTCTCTCTCTCCCTGTGTTGTACCTGAGTTGACTGAATGTTAGTGTCTGACTTGTTTTTCTCTCCCTGTGTTGTAGCTGAGTTGACGTTGACTGAATGTTAGTGTCTGCCTGTGTCTCTCTCTCCCTGTGTTATACCTGAGTTGACTGAATGTTAGTGTCTGACTTGTTTTTCTCTCCCTGTGTTGTAGCTGAGTTGAAGTTGACTGAAAGTTAGTGTCTGCCTGTGTCTCTCTCTCCCTGTGTTATACCTGAGTTGACTGAATGTTACTGTCTGACTGTGTCTCTCTCTCCCTGTGTTGTACATGAGTTGACTGAATGTTACTGTCTGCCTGTGTCTCTCCCTCCCTGTGTTGTAGCTGAGTTGACTGAATGTTACTGTCTGCCTTTGTCTCTCTCTCCCTGTGTTGTAGCTGAGTTGACTGAATGTTACTGTCTGCCTTTGTCTCTCTCTCCCTGTGTTGTAGCTGAGTTGCAGTTGACTGAATGTTACTGTCTGCCTGTGTCTCTCTCTCCCTGTGTTGTAGCTGAGTTGAAGTTGACTGAATGTTACTGTCTGACTGTGTCTCTCTCTCCCTGTGTTGTAGCTGAGTTGAAGTTGACTGAATATTACTGTCTGCCTATGTCTCTCTCTCCCTGTGTTATACCTGAGTTGACTGAATGTTACTGTCTGCCTGTGTCTCTCTCTCCCTGTGTTGTACCTGAGTTGAAGTTGACTGATGTTACTGTCTGCCTGTGTCTCTCTCTCCCTGTGTTGTAGCTGAGTTGACTGAATGTTACTGTCTGCCTGTCTCTCTCTCCCTGTGTTGTAGCTGAGTTGAAGTTGACTGAATGTTACTGTCTGCCTGTGTCTCTCTCTCCCTGTGTTGTACCTGAGTTGACTGAATGTTAGTGTCTGACTTGTTTTTCTCTCCCTGTGTTGTAGCTGAGTTGACGTTGACTGAATGTTAGTGTCTGCCTGTGTCTCTCTCTCCCTGTGTTATACCTGAGTTGACTGAATGTTAGTGTCTGACTTGTTTTTCTCTCCCTGTGTTGTAGCTGAGTTGACGTTGACTGAATGTTACTGTCTGCCTGTGTCTCTCTCTCCCTGTGTTATACCTGAGTTGACTGAATGTTAGTTTCTGACTTGTTTTTCTCTCCCTGTGTTGTAGCTGAGTTGAAGTTGACTGAATGTTAGTGTCTGCCTGTGTCTCTCTCCCTGTGTTATACCTGAGTTGACTGAATGTTACTGTCTGACTTGTTTTTCTCTCCCTGTGTTGTAGGTGAGTTGACTGAATGTTACTGTCTGACTTGTTTTTCTCTCCCTGTGTTGTAGGTGAGTTGACTGAATGTTAGTGTCTGACTTGTTTTTCTCTCCCTGTGTTGTAGGTGAGTTGACTGAATGTTAGTGTCTGACTTGTCTTTCTCTCCCTGTGTTGTAGGTGAGTTGACTGAATGTTAGTGTCTGACTTGTTTTTCTCTCCCTGTGTTGTAGGTGAGTTGACTGAATGTTAGTGTCTGACTTGTCTTTCTCTCCCTGTGTTGTAGGTGAGTTGACTGAATGTTAGTGTCTGACTGTGTCTTTCTCTCCCTGTGTTGTAGGTGAGTTGACTGAATGTTAGTGTCTGACTTGTCTTTCTCTCCCTGTGTTGTAGGTGAGTTGACTGAATGTTAGTGTCTGACTTGTCTTTCTCTCCCTGTGTTACAGGTGAGTTTATCAAGGCGTTGTATGAGTCAGATGAGAACTGTGAGGTGGACCCGTCCAAGTGTTCGTCCAATGACCTGCAGGAGCACCAGAGCAACCTGAAGATGTGCTGCGAGCTGGCCTTCTGCAAGATCATCAACTCCTACTGGTAACTTCTGGGACACCACCCACAATGCATTACCAATAAAATGTGTTGTTGCCATGTGTTTATAAATTCATACCATAGTGATATGGCCATTGGTGGACATTCCTCCAATGCTTTCAGCGCTTACTGTCAGCTGTTCTATAGTTGCTATGCAGGACCTAAATTCACCTGTTCAAACAGCATAAAGTATAGCTCTCTGTAGCTCTCTGGAGCTCTGTAATATGCGGGTGAAAATAAATAGGTGTGTGGAAAGTGTACCTACCTCCATATTGCTGTTAGCACCTCTTTTCCCTCCCCCTGCAGTGTGTTTCCACGGGAACTCAAGGAGGTGTTTGCATCGTGGCGACAGGAGTGCAGTAGCCGGGGGCGACCGGACATCAGCGAGCGTCTGATCAGCGCGTCTCTGTTCCTGCGTTTCCTGTGTCCGGCCGTTATGTCCCCGTCGCTTTTCAACCTGATGCAGGAATACCCTGATGACCGCACCGCACGCACACTCACACTCATCGCCAAGGTCACGCAGAACCTGGCCAACTTCGCCAAGTGAGTGTGTGTGTGGGTTTATGGAGTGTGTGTATTGGTGTTGAGTGCGTGTGTGGGTTTGAGAGAGAGTATGTGTTCTATATACTCAACCTATCTCTCCCTCCCTATCTCTCTCGCGCTCTCTCTCTCTCTCTCTCTCTCTCTCTCTCTCTCTCTCTCTCTCTCCTCTCTCTCTCTCCCTCCCCCTTTCACCCTCCACCCATCCCTCTCTCTCTCTCTCTCTCTCTCTCTCTCTCTCTCTCTCCCCCTCCCTCCCTCCCTCCCTCATCCATCCCACTATCTATCTCTCCCTCCCACCCCTCCCTCCCTCCCTCCCTCCCTCCCTCCCTCCCTCCCTCCCTCCCTCCCTCCCTCCCTCTCTATCTATCTCTCCCTCCCCTCCCATCCCTCCCTCCAACTCTTCCAGGTTTGGCAGTAAGGAGGAGTACATGTCCTTTATGAACCAGTTCCTGGAACATGAGTGGACCAACATGCAGCGCTTCCTGCTGGAGATCTCTAACCCAGAGACCATCTCTAACACTGCAGGGTTCGAAGGTTACATAGACCTGGGACGGGAGCTGTCCACCCTGCACAACCTGCTGTCAGAGGTCGTCTCTACCATGGATCCGGTAGGGCTGACCAGGCAATGACAACTAATACAATGGACATAGTAGTAGTCACATGAAATATACAGCATACTGTATAGGGACAGGAGCTTTTTCCAAGACTCCAGGCCCCAAGTTTATCCTGACTATGTTAACTGATTAGGAACAACTCCAGGTCCCTAGTTGTAACCTCTATAACTAGCCTGGAGTTTTCCCCTGGTCAGGTCATGAAGTCAGGACTAAATACATAATAATATTATCAGCACAGCCCTTCTGCATTTTGTAATGTACTGCGAGCAGTAGCATGTTAACCTAACTAGATTCAATCATGTGTACAGCACGCTATTGCTTACATAATACAACGACTGCTGTGAGACTGAGTGCTCTATTGGAATGCTCTGAGTGCCTGGGAGGACATAGATATACAACACTATGTTTATGTGGGAGGCATCCAAATGGATTTGTAGGGACACCTAGTGCATTAGCCATGGATCCGCATGGAGAGCCATCCCAGCGTGTTAATTACTAGGTATATTGGGGGCAAAGCCCACAGACTCTGTGTGCTGCATCCCATCCTCACTGAGGACAGCACTCCCGTCCGTCTCCAACCAAAATAAAGTCCTTCAAGCCTCTGAGGCCGGCCTGTTTCATTATTCAGACTGAAGGACATAATCAGAGGGAGATTAGCTCTCTGTAATGGGAACAAGAATACCCCAGCCAGGCTCACTGTCTGATACAGGCACAGGGAGGTCTCTACTGATATCCAAGGTTTAAGTCAGTGCATGTAAATGTTACAAAATTGCCACATGAATGCATAAATGGGTTCAAACAGTAGAGTAGAAAGCTGGGACGGATGCCATGAATACACAGATTAACAGTGAACCTAAGTAGGAGGAAGTTTGCCCCAAACAAGGCCAGTCTTGCATCTCCCATACTGCCCCGCCCTAATGAGTTATTAGGTTTGGAAAGGATTAAAGCTGATCCTAGACCTGTGTCCAAAGGCCTCAACTTCTACACAGAGCGACCATGACCCGCTGACCCCATCTCTGACCTTGAACCCCTCTTTAACCCTCAGAGCTCCGCCTCCAAGCTTGGCCCCCTACCCAGGATCCTCCGGGAGGTGAACACAGCGCTGAACAACCCGTCCAGCATGACCATGAGCATGACCCCTCCGTCCTCCTCTGACCGTATGGGGTCACCGCCCAATGCCGGGGCAGGCTGCAGCATCTCCACCGGCCTACAGAAGATGGTCATCGACAATGACCTTCCAGGGTAAGGACAGGGTTTGGGATAAAATAAAGGGAATGAGGGTGGGGTAAGGGTTAAGAAGAACAAGAACAGATAAAGCTAGGGGTATGGGTAAGGACAGGGTAAGGGTTAAGGAGAACAAGAACATATAAAGCTAGGGGTATGGATAAGGACAGGGTAAGGGTTAAGAAGAACAAGAACAGATAAAGCTAGTGGTATGGGTAAGGACAGGGTAAGGGTTAAGGAGAACAAGAACAGATAAAGCTAGTGGTATGGGTAAGGACAGGGTAAGGGTTAAGAAGAACAAGAACAGATAAAGCTAGGGGTATGGGTAAGGACAGGGTAAGGGTTAAGGAGAACAAGAACAGATAAAGCTAGTGGTATGGGTAAGGACAGGGTAAGGGTTAAGAAGAACAAGAACAGATAAAGCTAGGGGTATGGGTAAGGACAGGGTAAGGGTTAAGAAGAACAAGAACAGATAAAGCTAGTGGTATGGGTAAGGACAGGGTAAGCGTTAAGGAGAACAAGAACAGATAAAGCTAGGGGTATGGGTAAGGACAGGGTAAAGGTTAGGAAGAACAAGAACAGATAAAGCTAGTGGTATGGGTAAGGACAGGGTAAGGGTTAAGGAGAACAAGACAGATAAAGCTAGGAGTATGGGTAAGGACAGGGTAAGGGTTAAGGAGAACAAGAACAGATAAAGCTAGGAGTATGGGTAAGGACAGGGTAAGGGTTAAGGAGAACAAGAACAGATAAAGCTAGGGGTATGGGTAAGGACAGGGTAAGGGTTAAGAAGAACAAGAACAGATAAAGCTAGTGGTATGGGTAAGGACAGGGTAAGCGTTAAGGAGAACAAGAACAGATAAAGCTAGGGGTATGGGTAAGGACAGGGTAAAGGTTAGGAAGAACAAGAACAGATAAAGCTAGTGGTATGGGTAAGGACAGGGTAAGGGTTAAGGAGAACAAGACAGATAAAGCTAGGAGTATGGGTAAGGACAGGGTAAGGGTTAAGGAGAACAAGAACAGATAAAGCTAGGAGTATGGGTAAGGACAGGGTAAGGGTTAAGGAGAACAAGAACAGATAAAGCTAGGGGTATGGGTAAGGACAGGGTAAGGGTTAAGGAGAACAAGAACAGATAAAGCTAGGAGTATGGGTAAGGACAGGGTAAGGGTTAAGGAGAACAAGAACATATAAAGCTAGGGGTATGGGTAAGGACAGGGTAAGGGTTTAGGAGAACAAGAACAGATAAAGCTAGGAGTATGGGTAAGGAGAGGGTAAGGGTTAAGGAGAACAAGAACAGATAAAGCTAGGAGTATGGGTAAGGACAGGGTAAGGGTTTAGGATAACAAGAACAGATAAAGCTAGGGGTATGGGTAAGGACAGGGTAAGCGTTAAGGAGAGCAAAAAGGAAAGGGTATAGGTAAGCATGGTTAAGGGGCTTTTCTCGTTTGGGCAAAAGTCTGTCCACCATCCTCTCTCCTCTGTGACCCAGAAAGCAATAAGTGGTTGAGTAGTCAAGGAGGGTCTCAGTTCATTAGTAGGCAAACGGAAGATGGTCCTCCCCTCCTCTATTGCCTCCTTTTGGCAAGGAAGCACAAGTGTTTTGATACCTGCCACACTATCTTTGAATCAGCTTTATATTTTTGAGGAGAAAACCATGCACACGTTTCAGAAAACATATGATACTTGTGATTTTATCTATAAATGTCTGGCACAACTAAGTTGTTCCTATCACTTTACACTTTTATTTGAGGATCCACTTCTGTAAACGTCATCTGCCTGAAGAAGGGTCTCATTTTATACAGGCGCATTTTCGTCCACGTTCCCTATCCTCACCGCCTCTCCTCGATTACCTTTGACCTTTTTCAAAAGTAAGCGAGAGAGGACAGAGGAGGGAAGACGCAGGAGTTGAGCAAATCCAATTGACGAGCCCACTTTATCAGGCCACGCTAATATGCCCCTTCTTCCCCTTCTCATCAGGCTGGCAGTGAACCTGCAACCCCAGTCAGATTTATGGAGGCTGGAGTGAACGAGTCTAGCATTCTAGCAGTCCTTCTTAATTACACCACATTCACAGAGAGAGGGAGAGAGGGAAGGAGAGAGAGCGAGCAGTCGTATGTAGAAAATAGAGGTTTAGGGAGAGAGAGAGTATTAATGAGAGAGAGAGAGAGAGAGAGAGAGAGATTATGGGAACATAAATTGTGTCTGTCCAGGTAATTGTCAGACAATAAAGCTGTAGACTTGGTGGTGAAGGAGAGAAGGGAGGATGAGTGCGGGTCACTTAACTAGCTATATGACTCACATCCTCTACTGATGGGCTGCTGTTTCTATACCATGTGTCCTGTTGGGCTGTGGTTCTATACCATGTGTCCTGTTGTTGCTGTTTCTATACCATGTGTCCTGTTGGGCTGTGGTTCTATACCATGTGTCCTGTTGGGCTGTGGTTCTATACCATGTGTCCTGTTGGGCTGTGGTTCTATACCATGTGTCCTGTTGGGCTGTGGTTCTATACCATGTGTCCTGTTGGGCTGTGGTTCTATACCATGTGTCCTGTTGGGCTGTGGTTCTATACCATGTGTCCTGTTGGGCTGTGGTTCTATACCATGTGTCCTGTTGGGCTGTGGTTCTATACCATGTGTCCTGTTGGGCTGTGGTTCTATACCATGTGTCCTGTTGGGCTGTGGTTCTATACCATGTGTCCTGTTGGGCTGTGGTTCTATACCATGTGTCCTGTTGGGCTGTGGTTCTATACCATGTGTCCTGTTGGGCTGTGGTTCTATACCATGTGTCCTGTTGGGCTGTGGTTCTATACCATGTGTCCTGTTGGGCTGTGGTTCTATACCATGTGTCCTGTTGGGCTGTGGTTCTATACCATGTGTCCTGTTGGGCTGTGATTCTATACCATGTGTCCTGTTGGGCTGTGGTTCTATACCATGTGTCCTGTTGGGCTGTGGTTCTATACCATGTGTCCTGTTGGGCTGCTGTTTCTATACCATGTGTCCTGTTAAGTTGCTGTTTCTATACCATGTGTCCTGTTGGGCTGTGGTTCTATACCATGTGTCCTGTTGGGCTGTGGTTCTATACCATGTGTCCTGTTGGGCTGTGGTTCTATACCATGTGTCCTGTTGGGCTGTGGTTCTATACCATGTGTCCTGTTGGGCTGCTGTTTCTATTCCCGTGTCCTGTTATGTAGGATGAGTGCAGGGCTCCCTTGAAAAAGAGCCCTTGGCCTCAATAGGACTCCCTGCTAAAAGGTTAAATAAAATAAAATTGGGGTTTGACACTTAAGTGTTTCATGTGTGGGATGAAGGGTTTGACTTGTCATGTTTTCATGTCTTTAAGGAGTAATAGATACAGCACATCAACATCTTCCTCTATCTTTCTCTCTGTCACTCAATCCCTCTCTTCTTCCCTCTTCCCTCTCACCTCTCTCTCTCTCTCTCTCTCTCTCTTTCTCAAGTCAATTCAATTGACTTTATTGACATGACAAGTTCATTATTACTTACATTGTCAAGTATGCATATTGAAAAATATAAATAAAATATATTTATATATAAATAAATGGTGGGACCAACAGCAATAATAATAGTAGTAGTGGACATGGGATTACCATTAACAACAACCACAACAACAACAACAACATTAATCAGAACAACAATACATTAAGGCAATGGTAGTAGACCAGTGTCAACATAACTGAAAAGACAGTCTCTCTCTCATGACTGAGAAGACACATGACATGGTATGAAAGATAAAACAAAACGAGATGGGAAATATTATCGACATTACTTCGCACTTTTCACTGGCTGTCCCTCAGGTTGTGGCAGGTGTATTGGCTCAATTCTGCTCCACATGCGTTATTTGGAGTTTTTCTTTGCACTTGCAATACAGTCTTGCAAACTGCATGCAATACTTCAATTGGATGTTTGTCCCATTTGGTAAATTCATTGTTAGAGATTGGACCCCATACATCACTGCCATATAGAGCAATTGGTTCTATAACTCTCTCTCTCTCTCTCTCTCTCTCTCTCTCTCTCTCTCTCTCTCTCTCTCAGGTTGGTGGACTTCACCCGGTTACCCTCCCCCACCCCGGAGAACAAGGAACTCTTCTTTGTCACCAGGAACGCTGGGATCCAGCCCACCCCGGCCCGCAGCTCTAGCTACTCTGAATCCAATGAGCCCGACCTGGGCATAGCCAACGGCAGCAAGAGCCTGTCCATGGTGGACCTCCAGGACCCCCGCAGCTTAGAGAGTGGCCCAGGCCCTGGCCCGTCAGACGGCCTGGGAGAGGGCATCGTTCCTGGGGGAGTGTGGTCGGCCCGAACCCCCCAGGGGAACATCACTGGAGGTCCTACTCTGAGAAGGCCCGTCCAGACCCCCACCACCCCCGGATCGGAGAGCGCCCCAGGCAGACCTGCTCAGCTTCTAGCCCCCCTGTCCTTCCAGAACCCTGTCTACCAGATGGCGGCAGGGCTGCCCTTGTCGCCGCGGGGCCTGGTCGACTCGGGTTCTGAGGGCCACAGCTCCCACAGTTCCCATAGCAACAATGAGGATGGGCCAGGAGGGGGAGGGGGGATACACAACTCCTTCCTGAACCACGGAGTAGGAGGTGGGGGGAGCAGCATGGAGGAGTATGCCCGTCGTTCGGGGGAGTTCATAGGCACACGGAGGCAGCTGTCACTCACAGAGGCCCAGCACCAGCCCACCGTGCCCAGACAGAATAGCGCCGGCCCCCAGCGCAGGATAGACCAGCCCCCTCCACAGACCACCGTCACCAGGGGCCGCACGCCCCCAAACCTGCTCAACAGCGGGCCCTACCCGCGCCCCTCCAGCAGCAGCATGATGTCGTCCCCCGACTGGCCCGGCAACGGGGCGCGGCTACGGCAACAGTCGTCGTCATCAAAAGGAGACAGCCCAGAGAGCAAGCAGAGAGCCCAGCACAAACAGGTAGGGCACTCAGACAGTAGTACAGACACACTCCCAGTTCAAACACACACACAAACACACTCAACACCAGTTACAAAGGAGTGTGTATGCATGGGATAATGAGGTTATTTGCTGACAGCCATGATGGTAGCTTTAGTGAGGGCTGCAGGGCTTCGACTGTCTGGGAGGTTCATCTCGTACTGTATCAT
The DNA here is from genome assembly GCF_036934945.1 of Oncorhynchus masou masou. NCBI lineage: Eukaryota > Metazoa > Chordata > Actinopteri > Salmoniformes > Salmonidae > Oncorhynchus > Oncorhynchus masou. The sequence goes on along the minus strand of NC_088239.1, from coordinate 68,127,766 downwards.
TGTAAAACAATAGAATTAGTTTCTCAGTTCATTTTCAGGCTAAATAAAGCTTTAAATAAACAAATAATACTCTGTTGTGGAAAGCTTCCATTAATACCACTTGATCGCATGTTAACAATGCCTGTATATCCGTGTGGGTGGTGTCTGAGCTCTCCTGTTATCTCATCAATGACAGTCATTGGAGCAGCCAGTGTGTATTAATAGTAATCCCATGTGTCTCTGCATAGTTAGAGGTGGAAGTCTAATAGCACAGGATCACTAGTAAACTTCTGTATGTGCAGGCCTATTGTTTCCTGGTTATGTACTAACAACACAAGAGGATTTTCTCAGAGTTTTGTCATTATTAGCATTATGCTTATTTGTGAAGGTGGCCCTTGGTTGAATCAGGATTAGGTTGTTAGATACAGCAATGTAATGCAGAGTTACATGCATGTATTTTATCAAGTCTCAAGGCTGGTTTATCTTATCATCAGCAGTTCATAGTAATGCACTCAAATTTTGCTGAGATGTGTACATGTGTGGCTGTGTGTATCGCTGTTGGGAGTTATAGTGTACTGTTTCTGCTACTGTCCTCTGGGCTGTTAAAGATGACCTCTTAACAAGCAGGTCACTGATAGGCTGGCTGGTCGAAGGTTGCCCCTGGTGATCTCTGGCCTGAAGGTGACAGGAAGGACATTTACATTCCCAGTTCCCACAATGCCCTGCTCTCCTCTAGGGACTGATTGATCGCTCAGCTTAGTGATTGGCTGACTGGTATAGCCCAAGGGTTAATGGGTTTGTCATGGAAACCAGATGGACGCCGTTCAGAATCAGAATCACCTTTAATCATTGCCAATGACATTTACACATACTCAGAGTTGTACTTGTTGATATTGTGCTGCTAGAGAGACAGAACATTTAGAGACAGAATACAGACAGCAGAGTTTAAAATAAGTTTACATACATTATATACAACTAGGTAGAGTGAGCATAGAGCTATAAGAGAATGAGCAGATATACAATATACAGTGGGTATACAGTTGATATCCAGTGGGTATACGGTTGATATCCAGCGGGTATTCGGTTGAAATAGATTGAGTATAATGTTGATATCCAGCGGGTATACGGTTGAAATACAGTTGGTATACGGTTGATATCCAGCGGGTATACGGTTGAAATACAGTGGGTATACGGTTGAAATACAGTGGGTATAGGGTTGATATCTAGTGGGTATACGGTTGATATACAGTGGGTATACGGTTGAAATAGATTGGGTATACGGTTGATATACAGTGGGTATACGGTTGAAATAGATTGGGTATACGGTTGATATCCAGCGGGTATACGGTTGAAATACAGTGGGTATACGGATGAAATAGATTGGGTATATGGTTGATATACAGTGGGTATACGGTTGATATCCAGCGGGTATACGGTTGAAATAGATTGGGTATACGGTTGATATACAGTGGGTATACGGTTGAAATACAGTGGGTATACAGTTGATATACAGTGGGTATACGGTTGATATCCAGCGGGTATACGGTTGAAATAGATTGGGTATATGGTTGATATACAGTGGGTATACGGTTGATATCCAGTGGGTATACGGTTGATATCCAGTGGGTATACGGTTGAAATACAGTGGGTATACAGTTGATATACAGTGGGTATACGGTTGATATCCAGCGGGTATACGGTTGAAATAGATTGGGTATACGGTTGATATACAGTGGGTATACGGTTGATATCCAGTGGGTATACGGTTGATATCCAGTGGGTATACGGTTGAAATACAGTGGGTATACAGTTGATATCCAGCGGGTTGAAATACAGTGGGTATACGGTTGATATACAGCGGGTATACGGTTGATATCCAGTGGGTATATGGTTGATATCCAGTGGGTATACAGTCTCTATGGGCCAGATGGCTGGTTGGTGAGGACCACAGCATAGTCCTTTAGTCTCTGTGGTTGGTGAGGGCCACAGCATAGTCCTTTAGTCTATGTGGTTGTTGAGGGCCACAGCATAGTCCTTTAGTCTCTGTGGTTGGTGAGGGCCACAGCATAGTCCTTTTGTCTCTGTGGTTGGTGAGGGCCACAGCATAGTCATTTAGTCTCTGTGGTTGGTGAGGGCCACAGCATAGTCATTTAGTCTCTGTGGTTGGTAAGGGCCACAGCATTGTCATTTAGTCTCTGTGGTTGGTAAGGGCCACAGCATAATCATTTAGTCTCTATGGGCCAGATGGCTGGTTGGTGAGGACCACAGCATAGTCCTTTAGTCTCTGTGGTTGGTGAGGGCCACAGCATAGTCCTTTAGTATCTGTGGTTGTTGAGGGCCACAGCTTAGTCCTTTAGTCTCTGTGGTTGGTGAGGGCCACAGCATAGTCCTTTAGTCTCTGTGGTTGGTGAGGGCAACATCATAGTCCTTTAGTCTTTTGTGGTTGGTGAGGGCCACAGCATAGTCCTTTAGTCTCTGTGGTTGGTGAGGGCCACAGCATAGTCCTTTAGTCTCTGTGGTTGGTGAGGGCCACAGCATAGTCCTTTAGTCTCTGTGGTTGGTGAGGGCCACAGCATAGTCCTTTAGTCTCTGTGGTTGGTGAGGGATACAGCACGGGGGAAGAAACTGTTCAGGTGGCGGGAGGTCATGAGTGACCTGAAACGCCTGCCAGAGGTGAATTTCTGGATGTGGGGGTGACCGGTGGGAGGGGTCGGGATGATCTTTCCTGCCCGCTTCCTTGCCCTGAAGTCTTGCAGGACCTCGATGGACTCAACGATTGATGCGTAAAACCAGATCAGGATTAACTGGGAGATGTTGAGTTTTTTCACCTGCCAAAAGAAGTCCATCCACTGGTGTGCCTCCTTGCCAGGTCGCAGTTGCAATGAGAACTTGTTCTCAACTAGCCTACCTGGTTAAATAAAGGTGAAATAAAATTTTAAAAATGGTGACCTCTGTGATGTTGTCCTCCAACTTGAGGTTGTGGGAGATGATGGTCCACAGGAATTTGAAGGATTCAGCCATGCTAACAGTTGAGCCATTAATCTCCAGGGGGAGAGATGGTGGGAGGAGTTTTCTGAAGTCAACCACCATCTCCATGGTTTTGTCTGTGTTGAGTTCCAGGTTATTGCGACTGCACCAGGCCACCAGCCGGTCGAACTCTCCACGGTTCATTGACTCATCGCCGTCGGTGATGAGACCGACCAGAGTGGTGTCATCTGCAAACTTGAGTAGTTTGACAGATGCGATATTGGAGGTGCTGTCATTGGTGTAGAGTGAGTGAGTAGAGGTGAGAGCATGCATCCTTGCAGCGCTCCGGTGCTGAGGGATAAAGAGTCCGAAAGGTGTTTTCCCAGCTTGACAGATGGAGCTGGACAGGTTCAGCTGGGAGAGTTTGTCTTGTAGCAGTTCTGCAATGATGGTATTGAATGCAGAACTAAAGTCCAGAAACAATATCCTTGCATATGTCTTTGGGTTGAGGATGTAGTGTAGGCCCATGTTGTCTGCATCATCCTCCGCCCTGTCGTGTCTCTGGCTATCATTAAATGTGATGACTGTTATTTTATCAAATAATTTCTCTGTAATTATTATTACGTGTAACACAGAGACAGGAACAATCACCCACGAAATACAAAGTGAAAACCAGGCTACCTAAATACGGTTCCCAATCAGAGACAACGAGAATCACCTGACTCTGATTGAGAACCGCCTCAGGCAGCCAAGCCTATACAACACCCCTACTCAGCCGCAATACCAATAACTAAAAAAAAACACTATGAAATACAACAACATAAACCCATGTCACACCCTGGCCTGACCAACTAATTAACGAAAACACAAAATACTAAGACCAAGGCGTGACAACGTGATTAAACTAATCATCTACATTTAATTAACTAGGAAGTTGGGGCACCACTGAAAATCTTCAGATTACAAAGTTAGAATTTTCTGAATATAACTCTTCAGATATTTTAATATCAGATATATTAGTATTCTATTAATGAATTATTATTTACCTTATGTCCGTCTCATTTCAAACGTGGTAGAATTCTTGTTTATCTGCAGGAACCCAGCCTAAACCATGAATCATCCATACACCAATTGGCTTAAACATTTATTTACTATCTAAATAATCACAATACATGCATAAACAAACAAACAGTAGATATTGTTTACTGACAATGTTAGGGAAGATTCCCTGGCTAATCCGATATGACGGCTTGGTGAACAAAGGAAAGGGTGTGTGGATTGATAAAGGAGTGTGAAAGACAAAATGGATCACTACACACACTGGATAATTATAGTCATTGAAATGCTAATCCTTTGCACATGAATGGCCGTTCATTCTGAAATAATTGCAATAAATATATTTACGCCCAGGTGTCGTTGTTGTCTTCTCTGTTGGAATCCGTCTGCTGGAGAGTCAGTTCATCAGAGAGTCTCTGGTTACTTCCCCAGAAGTCACAATGTGCAAGGACCTGACTCCGGAGATGAGAAGCAGGTACGGGGAGTCAAACATTTATCCAGGAACACGACAGGAACAGCGTCAGCACATGGGTAAACAAGGACATATGACAAACAATCCCGAAGCAGGGAATAGAGCTAGGAAACAGACAGATATAGGGAAGTAAATTCCACAAGTAATTGACTCCACGTGAGTCCAATGAGCGCTGATGCGCGTGACAGGGAAATGCAGGTGTGCGTACTGAAGGTGGCTTGAATGCGTAATGTTGTGGAGTCTGGCGCCCTTGTGTGCCAGAGGGAGAAAGAGCGGGAGCAGGCGTGACACAATGTCTTTCATGGTGGTAGCTTTATCAGCGGCTCCTGATATTGTCTGTTGTAATGGATACGTCAGGCATCCATTGTTCTTCGAATAGATGTTTTGGCGGTTGTCGGTATTTGCATCCTAGGTTTACATAATTTAGTAATTAGTATCTAAGATTTGTTCTTATTCTGTAGGGATCGATAGTCTCAGAGTGTAACCATTTCCAGCCGTGTAGCCAATGCTCCACGTGGTATGGTTAGGAATTCAACAACCATTGCAACCGTAGCTTACACTGGTGTTTGCGTGGTTTGATGTGAATTTCCTCAGGAGTGGGTTTTATTCGTAACAATAGAAGAGGCGGTTCCATGATGCCAGATCATGTCTATGCTCACGGGGGCGTGGCCGCTGACTAGTTAAACTTTACAGGGAATACTTACATTTTTAAACCTCTTAAATTTAATGTTAACCTCACATTACATAATTTCACAAATGATTTAGTCTTTACTCATTCATTTTATACAATAATTAGATGCAAACCTCATAACTGAGGCACCTGTATAAACCGAGTTAGGGTAATGTGGCTGTATTGTCTTTCATGAGGTCACAAACATGAACCAAAACGGACCGGGTTGGAGCTGGCTTGTCCACCGACCGTTTACACATTCTCCAAAATAGGAGCCATTCTCAAATTCTGGGACGTAGTAGAATTGGCATGGAGAATCCCTTTGTCTTACTGTGAAACTCTCTCTCAATTGCATGGTCAGGGAGAGTCTCTGTGGTATTTACGACCTGGGGCAATAAAACCTGGGTTTAGGAGCGAGAGAGTTAGAGAAAGAGAGGGGGAGGCCATGATCTACACCCAGAAAGGGCCACGTCATGACAGCCCTCTCGGGGATTTGTTTTAATGTCGTCTTTCTTCCTCTTTGAATGCCATTAGATATATATAACAGGTGGATTAGAGAGAGAGAGACATTGAGAAGAAAATCAATGCTTGATTGAGTCGCTGTCAGGCTGCACTAACTGGTTTTTAGCTCTGTCTGCTGATGCCTGTATTTTTAATAGAGCAATGCTATACTGAGGAGATTGCAACTATAATTGTAATCCATGTAACACAGCTGTAATCAAAACTGACTAAGTATAGTTTATGAAATGACCCTGTCTCAATCCAGTGTAGAAATTATGATATTGTACAACCTCAACTAACATCACATTAACATGTTACTAACTGACTGACTAAACTGACGAACATCATATATTCAGTTGAAATCTCTTGCCTGTCTTGACCTTGGTATTTGACAATGAAATGACAGAGCAACATTTTAGCTAATATATTTTAATTAATTCAGTTCACCATATTTGAGATTCAAATACAGATATCCAGTCATTTTCAAAGGTTTCAGTTGCGGATTGTTTTGGATCCCACGGTATTCTCACCAACTGTCAGTCACCATAACTGACACTTCTAATGACACACACACACTCACACCAGGATTTCTGCTAGGAAAATGTGTTGATGGACAAGATTTTAATTTACCGGCCATTTGAGAAATATACCTGACCCATATGCATTGGCTGCATAGCCCATTAGGGCTTCCACCCACAGTGATCAGAAGAACAGAAGTCACATGTAGATTATGGTAATACAGAACACGCAACTCATGTAATGAAGCAGCCAATAAAACGTCATTTTCAAACATTTGCCAAAATTCTAAACAGCTCACCTGGGAACATATTTGTTCACTTATGATATTTGTCAATTATTTTCATAGTCTTTTGTTTGGAATGCTCCAGGTGAGAAATGAGTGTCTGGTTTCTCTGTCCTGATAATGTTGAGGGAGCGCGTGAGCATGCAAGCATAGAAATACCTGGGCTGCTGTGCAGAAATGTAGGAAAGTGTTTTCTAACATCCATTGCTAATGTATGCTATTTGAAAAAAACTTTCCAACAATCTCCCCATCGATAATCACCAATCCTCAGTGTGAAAGAGCAGTGGAAGTTATAGGTCTACTGCTGCATTGACCTATGGACAATGAGTTCCAAGCGCTCATTTCTTTAGCCGCCAATGGATCAATGTGTCCATATGGCAGAAGCTGGTGATCTCGTATTAGTTAACTTTTAACTGTTCAATTTTTGTCATTTGAATTCAGATCAACGATTTTGAGAAATGAAAACGTTCTTATTAAAATGAAACTGTTCCACGAAAATGTGCATATGAAAATCATAACTGGCACGCAGAATGGTAGAAACGTGAAACTCATGCACTGCCTATGAAGTTTTATAAAATAATTGCCTCCACGTTTCCATGGTCGGATTTTGCCTATAGGCTACTCTGAAGCACGGTAAGACATGTCCAACAATATGAAATAAAACATTCAAGTTTCAAACAATGAAGTATGTTTTCAAAATTTTTACTTCCTCCAGCTCACATTGTAAAGTGGTGGGTGAGACACTGATATCCTGTTGCCTGCACTTGAATGGGGAATGGGAGGCGCTCTTCAATTTCCAGATGAGAAATAAAAAATAGTAGCTCTTTTTAATCGTGCAACAAAACTGTTAACACTCATTTGCATGTAGAATTGTTGTGCAATGAATGGACTTATAAAATCATATGTTTTACTCCAGCAGACCGATAAGCATGACGGTCAAATGTATTTGCATCGACTGGTATTTCCATCAATGAATAAAAAGCATTATTTTGCAATGGGATTTTTTTATAAATTCATTTTGTCCAGCAACAGTTTTATCGGCTTTTCATTTTTTTGTCATCGGCCAAAAGGCTTTTAATTTATTTTTATTAGCTAAAAGACAATTGCCTGCTAACAGAAACCCTGTCACACACACTCTCTCACAAGCACTCACAAGCAAGTGTCCTCCACAAGCACCAGCCAACACACACACACACACACACACACACACACACACACACACACAAACACGCCACTCTGCTTTAGTGTTCTATACATTCCATGTGCATTTCAAGCTTCCTGTGTGTACATACTCTGTATGTGTGGATGTACACTATAAATACAAAAGTAGGTGGACACCCCTTCAAATTAGTGGTATCGGCTATTTTAGCCAAACCCATTACTGATAAGTGTATAAAATCGAACACACTGCCATGCAATCTCCATAGACAAACATTGGCAATAGAATGGCCTTACTGAAGAGCTCAGTGGCTTTCATCGTGGCACCATAGGATGCCACCTATCTAACAAGTCAGTTCATAAAATTTCTACCCTGCTAGGAAATTGTAAGTGCTGTTATTGTGAAGTGTAAACGTCTAGGAGCAACAACGGCTCAGCCACGAATTGTTAGGCCACACAAGCTCACAGAACGGGACCACCGAGTGCTGAAGCACGTATAAATCGTCTGTCCTCGGTTGCAACACTCGAGTTCCAAACTGCCTCTATAAGCAATGTCAGCACAGGAACTGTTCGTCGGGAGCTTCATGAAATGGGCTCGCCGCCATTGGACTCCAAATTAGTGGAAACGCGTTCTCTGGAGTGATGAATCACACTTCGCCATCTGGCAGTCCCACGGACATATCTGGGTTTGTCAGATGCCAGTAGAACACTACCTGCCCCAATGCATAGTGCCAACTGTAAAGTTAGGTAGAGGAGGAATACTGGTTTAAGGTTGTTTTTCATTGTTCGGGCCCCTTAGTTCCAGTGAAAGAAATCTTAACCCTACAGCATACAATGACATTCTAGACGATTCTGTGCTTCCAACTTTGTGCCCAGTTTGGGGAAGGCCCATTCCTGTTTTAGCATGACTATGCCCCTGTGCATACAGCAAGATCCATACAGAAATGGTTTGTTAAGATCGGTGTGGAAGAACTTGACTGGCCTGCACAGAGCCCTGACCTCAACCCCATCAAACCCCTTTTGGGATGAATTGGAACGGCGACTGCGAGCCAACATCAACATCAGTGCCCGACCTCCCTAATGCTCTTGTGGCTGAATGGAAGCAAGTCCCCGCAGCAATGTTCCAACATCTAGTGGAAAGCCTTCCCAAGAGTGGAGGCTGTTATAGAAGCAAAGGGGGGACCAACTCCATGATTTTGGAATGAGATGTTCGACGAGCAGATGTCCACATCCTATGGATATGTAGTACTATGTACCGTATGTCGGTGTGTGTGTACCATATGACGTGTGTGTCCTTCTCGGCTCAGCTCATGTGTGTGTTGTGTTGGTTCCACTAGGCCCCCTCCCCAGTGAAGCCCAATGCACTGGACCGTACGGCTGCCTGGCTGTTGAATATGAATGTTCAGTATGTAGACCATGAGCGGATGGACCCCGAGTTCAGAAACAGAGAGGATCTCACTCAGGCCGAGAAGGTAACGTCACAAACCAAACTCCATGTAACCTCCTGAACCTCCCAGTACACCAGTTCTCAGCACCCACCCTTTAGACACCTCCTCTCCACCTAACCCTCAACACTACCCCCCTTGCACTTTAACCAGCACTTTCTCTACTCCCCTCAGCTTCCAATGTCAAGCCCTCACTCCTACTCTTAACCCTACCCCCTTTCAACTTGCAATGATTCACAATAAACCTGCATCTCTAATAACAGATACTCCTTTTGTATGGTCAAAGGATTTCAACCAGGTATTCCTAGACTCTTACAGTCAAATTGTGAATGTGTGTGTATGTCCATGTGAGTGTGTATGTCCATGTGAGTGTGTATGTCCATGTGTGTGTGTGTGTATGTCCATGTGTGTGTGTATGTCCATGTGTGTGTGTATGTCCATGTGAGTGTGTATGTCCATGTGAGTGTGTATGTGTGTGTGTATGTCCATGTGTGTGTGTATGTCCATGTGAGTGTGTATGTCCATGTGTGTGTGTATGTCCATGTGAGTGTGTATGTCCATGTGTGTGTGCGGGGAGAATGCTTCCCGCTTCTGCTGCTGCTCCGTCACCTGCTTCTCATCCCAATGGCTGTCAGCACTCAATGCTTTGATTGGCTGTCACACACACACACCTCCACTGCCTATTGGCTGTCACACACACCTCTGCTGCACATCATGCTTACATGATTTTATGAAGCAGAAAATAAGAGAAAATAGGGGATTGACAGTGAGCAGCACTTATTTTCATAGTTTTATTCATATTTCATGTTTGGTCCAGTGCTCTTGTGAAGGACAGCGTTGAGTCAACTTTTTATCATATTCTCTGATGAGGTGTGCTGCGTTTCTACCTGGCTTCCCTTGAATGCTGCTGAAGGAGCCCGGATGTGTGTTTTATTGAAGCCAGGCAGGATTTGATTAGACTCCTAATTTCTCAGACAGCACCAACCCTCTCCTCTTCAGGACCGCTCACAGGTCCGGAGGGAGGTCAAGGCAAGCTTTTCCCGGAGTCCAGTGCTTGAGCTGCGGAGGATGAATCCCTCTCCTCCCTCTCCTCCTCTCTTCTGGAACAGTACTCCACTTAAGTCCCCAGTTTTAAAGGTTAGGGATCAAATTCGAGTGCTGGTGGGGATTTGGGACATGGAAGGAAAATAAACTCATCTCTCTCAGGAATACTGGTGGCTTAGAACAGTTTGAAGTTTTACTGTGAGTGTTGGCTAACGTCTACTTACAGCCTTTAACACGTCCACACGTATAATCCTGTTCTGTCCAACTTTCAGTTTCCCTTCAAAATTTTACTGTTTAAAACTTGAAATGGAACCAGGTGCACAAAAAAAGAATAAATTGGATAAGAAGCAAAAAATGGTGAGGAAATGATGGAAATGAGTTGATACACCTGTCAAGGTCTACCTTAGGGACCACTGTGGCGAGGAGAACATTGACAACGATTATTGTGATGATAACAATGCCGGTGACTGCTCTCTTCACTGACCACCTCTACCTAGCAACAACAGGACAATTGAATGGGCTAGTTTGAGTTGGCGCCATTGACATAAGTATCGGTTTTGCAGTGTTAATGACGATGATGATATGATGATGACTATGATGATAATAAAAGCACTCTGACTCTTCCTTCAACCCTATCTGTCTCCTTCAACCCCCCCCCCCCCCCCAGTACCAGCAGGAGATTGTGGTCCTCCAGGAGAAGCTGCGTGTGTCGGTCCAGAAGCTGGAGGAGTATGAGGCTCGTCTGAAGGGTCAGGATGACGGTGCTCAAAAGGTGCTGATGGAGTACCAGGCACGGCTGGAGGAGTCTGAGGAACGCCTGAGACGACAGCAGGATGACAAGGACCTCCAGATGAAGGGTATTATAAGCAGGTACATAAGGTGTGGGGATCAAACCCTTTCCAGACAGAGACTGGGGAAAGTAAGAGAAAGAGAGTGAGAGATGGAGAAAGTAAGATAGAGATGAAGAGAGAAACAGAAAGAGCGAAAGATTTGGTAAGAGAGAGCAAGCATACGCAGAGCGAAAGAGGGGGAGAGGGAGTTATGCTAAAAGAGAGATGGAGAGAAAGGGAGATGGATGAGTGATGTTATCTGCTGTGTGTTCCTGATGTTATCTCCTGGTCTGTGATGTCAGAAGACATACAACTTCCATGTTCCTTTCAGATCCGTGTCACACTGAACCCTGCTAACTCAATTAGAGCCGACACACACACACATACACACAGACACAAGCACGCACACACACACACACACACACACACACACACACACACACACACACACACACACACACACACACACACACACACACACAAGCATACACTCACACACAAATCAATACATACACATTTCACAAACTCAATTCAAGTGAATGTACTGTTATCCATATTTCTAAAACGCCTTGCAGATAAGAGTACCGAGATGCACACACCTCTCACAAACTCAGTTAGAAGTTGTACACCCCTACACACACCTCTCACAAACTCAGTTCGAAGTTGTACACCCCTACACACACCTCTCACAAACTCAGTTAGAAGTTGTACACCCCTACACACACCTCTCACAAACTCAGTTAGAAGTTGTACACCCCTACACACACCTCTCACAAACTCAGTTCGAAGTTGTACACCCCTACACACACCTCTCACAAACTCAGTTAGAAGTTGTACACCCCTACACACACCTCTCACAAACTCAGTTCGAAGTTGTACACCCCTACACACACCTCTCACAAACTCAGTTAGAAGTTGTACACCCCTACACACACCTCTCACAAACTCAGTTCGAAGTTGTACACTCCTACACACACCTCTCACAAACTCAGTTAGAAGTTGTACACCCCTACACAAACCTCTCACAAACTCAGTTCGAAGTTGTACACCCCTACACACACCCCTCACAAACTCAGTTAGAAGTTGTACACCCCTACACACACCTCTCACAAACTCAGTTAGAAGTTGTACACCCCTACACACACCTCTCACAAACTCAGTTTGAAGTTGTACACCCCTACACACACCTCTCACAAACTCAGTTAGAAGTTGTACACCCCATACACACACCTCTCACAAACTCAGTTAGAAGTTGTACACCCCTACACACACCTCTCACAAACTCAGTTAGAAGTTGTACACCCCTACACACACCTCTCACAAACTCAGTTCGAAGTTGTACACCCCTACACACACCTCTCACAAACTCAGTTTGAAGTTGTACACCCCTACACACACCTCTCACAAACTCAGTTAGAAGTTGTACACCCCTACACACACCTCTCACAAACTCAGTTCGAAGTTGTACACCCCTACACACACCTCTCACAAACTCAGTTAGAAGTTGTACACCCCTACACACACCTCTCACAAACTCAGTTAGAAGTTGTACACCCCTACACACACCTCTCACAAACTCAGTTCGAAGTTGTACACCCCTACACACACCTCTCACAAACTCAGTTCGAAGTTGTACACACACCTCCTAAATGCATAGCAGACCAGCAGTCCCAAGAGACCCTCATTCTAATAACTATATGAAACATCCTATACTCTACATACAGATCTAAAGTACTAACAGACCAGCAGGCCCAAAATGCCTCAGTTCCAGTCTGTAGTCCGCCATACAGCTGGAAGGTCCTGCCAGACTAGTGTGAGCCAGAGTAACACACAGTACACATGATTCTGTTCTGTATCCACATACTATACCTTATTTCATACGCTGGGTGTGTGTTGTGCCTTGTGTTGCTAATGTCCCTTTAACTGTGTGTGTGTGTGTGTGTGTGTGTGTGTGTGTGTGTGTGTGTGTGTGTGTGTGTGTGTGTGTGTGTGTGTGTGTGTGTGTGTGTGTGTGTGTGTGTGTGTGTGTGTGTGTGTGTGTGTGTGTGTGTGTGTGTGTGTGTGTGTCCAGGTTAATGTCGGTGGAAGAGGAGCTAAAGAAAGATCACAATGACATGCAGGCTGTGGTTGACTCCAAACAGAAGATCATTGATGCACAGGTGAGAGTCAGTCACATATACAACTCCATACAGTCAGTTTGTTGACTGTTTAAAGCCCCATAGGGGCACCCGAGTGGCATAGCGGTCTAAGAGGTGTCACTGCAGTCCCTGGTTTGAATCCAGGCTGTATTACATCAGGCCATGATTGGGAGTCCCAAAGAGCGATGCACAATTGGCCCAGTGTCGTCTGGGGTATGCCATCCTTGTAAATAAGAATGTGTTCTTAACTGACTTGCCTAGTTAAATAAAGGTTCAATTAAACAAATCAAATCAAATAAATAGAGAGAGGGCCGTCCCTAGTGTCATGAAACAATACTGCAGGTCATTATAAACATCTAAGAATGAGTTGAGCGCACACACACACACGCACTTCCTGTTTGCAATATTTAAACCTCATATAGAGAGATGCTTGAAGAATACCCAGAAGCCCATGCAGCTCCTAGTCAACTGTGCAGAATATATTGGGATGTGTTGTTATGTGTGTACATCCGTCCCTCTGCGTGTGTGGGAGTGTGTCGTCTGCTACAGGACGTGAAGGATGACAGAACTTGGAAATACATAGAGGTGTTTAATTCAAGCTGTCACATCTCTGTGGCAGTGACTAGGCTCGGATGGCTGAGCGCAGCACGACTCTCTGCTTTAGTCTTACAGACTAACTAATACCTACATTTACATTATTCTTCTAGCCTGTCTGTTGATAAGCGTGTTGAGACAGGGTGACTCATTTGAACTGTATATTCTATCTCCTGCTCTGTGTTGTAGCCTTTTCTGATCCAGACATGTTGCATACACACAAACGTATGAGTTATGTGAGTTAAACAAAGTTGAATAGATCTAGTGTTAAAAGACTCCTCAATGTCAACTCACAGACAGCGATGCACACACACACTCACAGCTCATCCTCACAGTAAAGTAATGGGAGTTGAGTGTGGAAACAATCTGGCGGTGGTAAGGCAGTGAGCCTCTCCCTGAGTCAACAGACAGGGGGCATGAATATGGAAAGCTCATTATGGAGAGAGAGAGAAGAGAGAGAGGTGAATAGTGAATTAGAGAACACCTCTGGTGGATGAATGCAACAGGACTACAGATGATTCAGTTAACCCCGCACACACACTAACAGGAGCAGGAAACTACAATAAAATGTTTCCATCAATGTGTCTGCTTGTCTAGTTGTCTGTGTACTTCACCACCTATCTTTGCACAGGTCTATATTTGGTATCTCTCTCGTCGCCGTCTACCACTTTCCTCCGTCTCTACCTCTCTAATCCAGTGTTTCTCTCTCTCTCTTTCTATCTCTCTCTGCAGGAGAAACGTATAGCGTCCCTGGACACGGCCAACGCCCGTCTGATGAGTGCCCTGACCCAGCTGAAGGAGCGCTACAGCATGCAGACCCGTAACGGCATCTCCCCGACCAACCCCACCAAGCTCCAGATCACTGAGAATGGAGAGTTCAGGAACAGCAGCAACTGCTAGAGGCAGAGAGAGAGGGTGTGTGTGTGTGTGTGTGTGTGTGTGTGTGTGTGTGTGTGTGTGTGTGTGTGTGTGTGTGTGTGTGTGTGTGTGTGTGTGTGTGTGTGTGTGTGTGTGTGTGTGTGTGTGTGTGTGTGTGTGTTGGCTGGTGCTTGTAGAGGACACTTCCTTTTATGGACACTACATGGTGAGGAGAATGTGAGTGAGGAGACCACTGCCAGGGGCCAAGCGAGGAGGCGGGTCTTCAGTTTGACAGACAGCAGACCAGGAAAGAGACAGCGAATCAATGGACAGAGCTGAACACCAGATGGGCCCTGCAGAGGAGAAGCCGGGACAAGCTGTAGACATGAACTGAACTCTCCGTCAATCAATCGACTTGGATGTTTCCATTGGATGTATGCAGTTGCTGGGACAATTTCAGGCTCTCTTCCCTAAAGCTTGTGTCAAACCACTATATAATCAACACATTGTCTGTCAGATAGTCACCCAAAACCTCTTTACTCTCCTATTCTCTTCTTCTCTGTTCTCCTTTCCTCTCCTCTTTTCTCTTCTCTGTTTTCCTCTCCTTTCCTGACCTACTCTCTTCTTCTCTCTGTTAGGAGCAGGTTATGTGGACCTTGTACAAAACAATAACAAAAACAATGGTTTATTTAGATCTTATCTCATTCTTTTAAAAACCAAATAGGAGCTTTGAAATATTTTTTGTCCAAACTGATCTTTATATGTAAGTCCCTGAGTGTGTTCCAAAGTGCCCCACTATCCCCTACCCCCATGTCCCCTACATAGTGCACTTTGTGAAAGTTATTGGTACATGAAACGCCTTAAGTAAGGAACACACCTCTACTTTGTCCTTCAGCCCACTTTGTCCTTCAGCCCCCTTCTTCCTGCCATAAAAGGCACAACCTATAATTTACTGTGGATACTGTATAAATACATCACGTAATGTATTATAAACCCTAAATAATGAACTATATGTGAGACTATATTAATGATATTTAATATAGATGTATGCATATTTATTTTTTTCCTCTATAAAGTATACATGAGATATAGTTATATTTGACAGACTGCAGCTATACTGTGTATTATAGGGCATAGGGGGAGAGACTGCAGCTATACTGTGAGTAGCACCATCAACAGATTACATAGTTAGAATGCTATTTTATTTCTTCTAAACCTTTAGTTTATCCAGGTTTTCTGGGCAGACCTGGTTGGGTCGAGGTTTGCTATAGTGCTTCATCATTAATGTTGAATCAACGTTGAATCAATGTTGTATGTTGGTTGTGTGTCCCTCTGCATTTGGAGCTATAGGACTGGCTCATTGTAATGGCTTGAATGGAATGAATGGTCAACCACATGTTTGACTCTATTCCAAAACTCCATTCCAGCCATTGCAATGAGCCTGTCCTCCTATAGCTCCTCCCACCAGCCATGGTTGGTCTCATAGCCCCTGTAGTACAAGGAGAGAGAGTTGTGTTGTTTAACACAACATTATACTATACACTGGACTGGTGTCGGTCACGTGACCTCACAGATTAGAATATTACTTTTTCTTAAAACTCTTAAATAAGAATGTTACTCTTAAAACTCCTGTTTGTAAATTAATGTCAATGAAGCATGCTGCATCAAGACTGTGACCTCCCACTTCGCTTTCAAGCATCGCTCTCTCCTCTATTTCTCTCCCCTTCTCCTTCATTCCCTCTCTCCCTCTCTCTCTCCTCTATTTCTCTCCCCTTCTCCTTCATTCCCTCTCTCTCTCTCTCTCTCTCTCTCTCTCTCTCTTTCTTCTGAATGTGAAGATGCTACTCAAACACAGTTGGTCTTAAAATTGGGTGTTTAAGTCCTTCTGAATGATCCGATAGCTGCTGTTCGGCTCGCCCCCACCAGACATTTCAACATCTATATTTGGTATATTTTTCTATTCCTTTTTCTTACCTTTACAGATGAATTAATAAGAGTGATGAAATCTGCATGCTTCATTTTGGTGCTATAACCAATGGTAGCGCCAGACTGTCAGCTTGTTTTCAGTTGCCAATATAGGAAGACGATGAAATTCTTTTTTTATGATTTGCTACAGAAATAAACATATATAATATGTGATTATATATCCTATTATATACAGTTTCCAGTCCAAAGTTTGGACACACCTACTTATTCAAGTTTTTTTTCTTTATTTTTAATATTTTCTACATTGTAGAATAATAGTGAAGACATGAAAACTTTGAAATAACACATATGGAATCATGTAGTAACCAAAGAATGTAACGGTTTTCTTGAGTTGATGGAGAGGCGGACCAAAACGCAGCGTGGTGGTTATTCATGGTACTTTAATAAAGACACTATACATGAATAAACTAACAAAACAATAAACGTGAGAAAACCTAAACAGCCTATCTGGTGAAAACAAACACAGAGACAGGAACAATCACCAACAAACACACAGTGAAACCCAGGCTACCTAAGTATGATTCTCAATCAGAGACAACTAATGACACCTGCCTCTGATTGAGAATCATACTAGGCCGAAACATAGAAATACCCAAATCATAGAAAAACAAACATAGACTGCCCACCCCAACTCACGCCCTGACCATACTAAATAATGACAAAACAAAGGAAATAAAGGTCAGAACGTGACAAAGAAAGTGTTAAACAAATCTAAATATATTAAGTAGCTAACCTTTGCCTCGATGATAGCTTTGCACACTGGCATTCTATCAACCAGCTTCATGAGGTAGTCACCTGGAATACAGTTCAATTAACAAGTGTGCCTTGTTATAATAATGTATTTCCTTCTTAACGCATTTGAGCCAATCAGTTGTGTTGTGACAATGTATGGGTGGTATACAGAAGATAGCCCTATTTAGTAAAATACCATATTATGGCAAGAACAGCTCAAATAAGAAAAGAGAAATGACAGACTATCATTACTTTAAGACATGAAGGTCAGTCAATATGGAACCTTTCATGAGCTTCGACAGTTTCTTCAAGTGCAGTAGCAAAAACTATCAAGACAATGATGAAACTTGCTCTTGCGAGGACCGCCACAGGAAAGGAAGACCCAGAGTTTCCTCTGTTGCAGAGGATAAGTTCATTAGAGTCAACTGCACCTCAGATTGCAGCCCAAATAAATGCTTCACAGAGTTCAAGTAACAGACACATCTCAACATCAACTCTTCAGAGGAGACTGAGTGAATCAGGCCTTCATGGTCGAATAGCTGCAAAGAAACACTACTAAAGGACACCAATAAGAAGAAGAGACTTGCTTGGGCAAAAATAACACGAGCAATGGGCATTAGACCGGTGGAAATCTGTCCTTTGGTCTGATTAATCCAAATGTGAGATTTTTGGTTCCTTCCAAAAATGTCTTTGTTAGACACAGAGTAGGTGATCTCCGAATGTGTGGTTTCCACCGTGCCACTCCCTTTGGTTTAGATTCTTCATTTATTAGTGTCCTTTAGTAGTGTTTCTTTGCAGCTATTCGACCATGATTAGTATAAAATATTTTTTGATACGTTTAACACTTTTTTTGGTTACCACATGACTACATGATATGTGTTATTTCATAGTTTTGATGTCTTCACTATTATTCTACAATGTAGAAAATAATCCAAATAAAGAAAAACCCTTGAATGAGCAGGTGTGTCCAAACTTTTGACTGGTACTGTATATAATAACGATTAGTGTATCAAGAGGCTGGACAGGCTTGGAGACGAGTGTAAATTAAATGTTCACAATATTTTTACCTAATGTTAAAAATAGTTTTTTTTATGTACCTTGTGTTCAATAATACTGCTCCATCGATCGATATGACATCATGTAAATTGTAAATAGCTCAGTCAGTCATCTGTCCTGTTCAGTTAGATGTCCAGGTTTTAGCCTGTACATCTAAGTCTCCCCTCTCCACCGCCACATTCATTATTCTCTTTTTCGATCAAGGGAAAACCACTTTAAAATTAATAGTTGCAAAAAAAAATGTAAAATGACAATTTACTGTTGAGAGGTGTTGGATGATTTCAGGTGTGTAGAGGACAGGGAGAATCCAGACGTCCAGCATTCTATGACCAATCAATTGTGGAGAAAGAGAAACACAAGCACAAAATCCCATTTCTCATCAGCCCAGCTCTATGCACTTTTAAAATTGGGTTTTAAGCATTATTAGTCTACGTTCCATAAAAAACTCCATCTTTTGGAGTGCAGAAATGTGCACTCCGGGCTTGATTAGCCATGTAGTGGAGTGCACTACCGAACCACTAGATTTCAGATGATTGGCTCAAACTTCAACAATGATGTATTTTATTTCCAGAGTTCGAAGGGGAAAAGAGAGTACTGACTGTGATATTAGGGACTTAAAGTCTAGTCCCCTGAGCAGTCTCCACTTCTCATCCGTAGCCCTCTACCGTGGAACCTTACCTTACAAACTAGCCTGTGCCATTGAAATGCCAACTCTCCCAAATCAGCTAGATTAATACTGGTATAAACCTTCTAATGATCTATTTGTATTACCAGGGCAACACAACATGAAGCCTCTTCCATAGAAATAGGGAATGCAATGTCATTTCATTTGGCTATCAATTCTAAATCTTGGGTATGTTTCTGGTAGCATCCCAGTTCTGTCCCACCTTCATTAAGTTGTTAGAGAATATAGGAGAGTCAGAGAGAGAAATGTGGTGATGATGTCTCTGTAGCCACACAAACTCATTATACATACAGTACAGTTAGAGCCAGTGAGAAAAATACTATAAACTAAATATACATCTATAAATAAAGTGAAAGATGTTGTATGTTTTCTAATATCTTAGAAAATACTTTTGTAAGTATGTTGAAAGTGAAGTATTTGCTGGATTCTGCTTCCTTGGACAACAGTGGTGAAAACAATAATGTACAGAGGAATTTGTGTTGATGATATATTCAAAACAATGTGGCTGTGCAATTTATGTACATTTGCAACTAGACTTATTAAAGTTTTATTTAGCTATTTTAAGCCTATGCCTTGTGTGTTCTTTGGCACTGTGGTAAACATATTTTCCAAAAAGGACATCAGTTCCTCCTGCAGCAAAGCACCCCGACAACATGATGCTGCCACCTCCATGCTTCATGGTTGGGATGGTGTTGTACAGCTTGCAAACATCCCCCCTTTTCCTCCAGACATAATGATGGTCATTATGGCCAGTTATTTTTTTGTTTCATCAGACCAGAGGACATTTCTCCAAAAAGTACGATCTTCATCCCCATGTGCAGTTGCAAACCGTAGTCTGGCTTTTTTATGACGGTTTTGGAGCAGTGGCTTCTTTCTTGCTGAGCAGCCTTTCAGGTTATGTCGATATAGGACTCATTTTACTGTGGATATAGATACTTTGTACCTGTTTCCTCCAGCATCTTCACAAGGTCCTTTGCTGTTGTTCTGGGATTGATTTGCACTTTTCACACCAAAGTACGTTCATCTCTAGGAGACAGAACGCGTCTCCTTCCTGATCGGTATGACGGCTGCGTGGTCCCATGGTGTTTATACTTGCGTACTATTGTTTGTACAGATGAACGTGGTACCTTCAGGCTTTTGGTAATTGCTCCCAAGGATGAACCAGACTTGTGGAGCTCTACAATTTATTTTCTGAGGTCTTGGCTAATTTCTTTTGATTTTCCCATGATGTCAAGCAAAGAGGCACTGAGTTTGAAGGTAGGCCTTGAAATACATCCACAGGTACACCTCCAATTGACTCAAATGATGTCAATTAGCCTATCAGAAGCTTCTAAAGCCATGACATCATTTTCTGGAATATTCCAAGCTGTTTAAAGGCACAGTCAACTTAGTGTATGTAAACTTCTGACCCACTGGAATTGTGATACAGTGAATTATAAGTGAAATAATCTGTCTGTAAACAGTTGTTGGAAAAATTACTTGTGTCATGCACCAAGTGTATGTCCTAACCGACTTGCCAAAACTATAGTTTGTTAACAAGAAATGTGGAGTGGTTGAAAAACAGGTTTTAATGACTCCAACCTAAGTGTATGTAAACTTCGGACATCAACTGTATATGCATTTTTCAAGTGACACATCGGACACAAAACCTTAACATATTTCCAGCGTCAACCAATAGTACAACCAGACCCACCAGTGGTTTCAGACCTATCATTTTGTCAACAGTTTCAGATGATTGACAGGTGGTAAATCAGATACAACTTAACCTATAATGAGAAAATGAACACATTTTCAAAGTTGCTCAGTCTAGTAATAGGGTGATGAAGAGAGCTATTTAGAGGGGAATGTGGAGGGAGAGAGGTAAAAGAGGGAGAGCGATAGAGAGGAAGATGGAGAGAGATGTAAAAGAGGGGTAGTGAATGGTGCATGCTCCTCAGCTAGTCTGACCTATATACTGCCTGGTTGTTATTCCCCACAGGAGCTGGGAGAGAAGAAGGAGAAAGATGGACAGAAGAGGAAAAGAGGGAGAATGCTCCAAAATGCAATAGCTGAAAATGCACAAAAACTCTATCCTACCTTACCTGAGGTAGACCTTATTTTTGTCATGTATTACAGTCAGTCCATGAATGTGTGCTATTTCCTATATAGGCCTGTACATGGTATTCTACCAGTTATTCAGTGTAGGCCTGTACATGGTATTTTACCAGTTATTCAGTGTAGACCTGTACATGGTATTCTACCAGTTATTCAGTGTAGACCTGTACATGGTATTCTACCAGTTATTCAGTGTAGGCCTGTACATGGTATTTTACCAGTTATTCAGTGTAGACCTGTACATGGTATTCTACCAGTTATTCAGTGTAGACCTACACTTCAGAAGCAGAGGCTTAACACCAGTGTAGAATCAGTGCCCTGTGGTCAACATATTAGACTGTGTAGAATATTTATATTACATTGTAAAATCTAACAAATCTAAGATCAAGGATTAGACACAGGGAGCCCAGAACAATGGAAATCAGAGCATCACTGCTATCCTATAACACAATAATATAACACCTTGGCTGTCCACATACACTTCAAAGGCTGTTGTGTTGGACTGATTGAACTAATGAATGTATTTCTATTGACTCAGGCCCAGCAGCAGGGAGCAGGGAGGGAGGGAGCAGTCAGTGGGTGGGGAACGGAACTCATTAATAGAGCCTCCTCACCGTGTTTATTTCACAGAGATGTCTCTAATTGCTCCCCGCGAGGCTCACTTAGCGCCTCTCTCTCTGCCTGCCTCCTGCTCTCCCTCCCTGCCTGGGCTGACTGCCTCCCGCTCTCCCTCCCTGCCTGGGCTGACTGCCTCCCGCTCTCCCTCCCTGCCTGGGCTGCCTGCCTCCCGCTCTCTCTCCCTGCCTGGGCTGACTGCCTCCAGCTCTCCCTCCCTGCCTGGGCTGACTGCCTCCCGCTCTCCCTCCCTGCCTGGGCTGACTGCCTCCCGCTCTCCCTCCCTGCCTGGGCTGACTGCCTCCCGCTCTCCCTCCCTGCCTGGGCTGACTGCCTCCCGCTCTACCTCCCTGCCTGGGCTGACTGCCTCCAGCTCTCCCTCCCTGCCTGGGCTGACTGCCTCCCGCCCTGCCTGGGCTGACTGCCTCCCGCTCTCCCTCCCTGCCTGGGCTGACTGCCTCCCACACTCCCTCCTGCCTGAGCTGACTGCCTCCCACACTCCACCCCTAACTGGGCTGACTGCCTCCCGCTCTCCCTCCCTGACTGGACTGACTGCCTCCCGCTCTCCCTCCCTGCCTGGGCTGACTGCCTCCCGCTCTCCCTCCCTGCCTGGGCTGACTGCCTCCCGCCC
Source organism: Oncorhynchus masou masou (assembly GCF_036934945.1). Classification (NCBI taxonomy): domain Eukaryota; kingdom Metazoa; phylum Chordata; class Actinopteri; order Salmoniformes; family Salmonidae; genus Oncorhynchus; species Oncorhynchus masou. The sequence continues at coordinate 68,105,453 of NC_088239.1, read as the reverse complement.
TGCCTGGGCTGACTGCCTCCCGCTCTCCCTCCCTGCCTGGGCTGACTGCCTCCCACACTCCACCCCTAACTGGGCTGACTGCCTCCCGCTCTCCCTCCCTGACTGGACTGACTGCCTCCCACTCTCCCTCCCTGCCTGGGCTGACTGCCTCCCGCTCTCCCTCCCTGCCTGGGCTGACTGCCTCCCGCTCTCCCTCCCTGCCTGGGCTGACTGCCTCCCGCTCTCCCTCCCTGCCTGGGCTGACTGCCTCCAGCTCTCCCTCCCTGCCTGGGCTGACTGCCTCCCGCTCTCCCTCCCTGCCTGGACTGACTGCCTCCCACTCTCCCTCCCTGCCTGGGCTGACTGCCTCCCGCTCTCCCTCCCTGCCTGGGCTGACTGCCTCCCGCCCTCCCTCCCTGCCTGGGCAGACTGCCTCCCGCCCTCCCTCCCTGCCTGGGCTGACTGCCTCCCGCCCTCCCTCCCTGCCTGGGCTGACTGCCTCCCGCTCTCCCTCCCTGCCTGGGCTGACTGCCTCCCGCTCTCCCTCCCTGCCTGGGCTGACTGCCTCCCGCTCTCCCTCCCTGCCTGGGCTGACTGCCTCCCGCTCTCCCTCCCTGCCTGGGCTGACTGCCTCCCTGCCTGGGCTGACTGCCTCCCACCCTCCCTACCTGCCTGTGCTGACTGCCTCCCGCTCGCCCTCCCTGCCTGGGCTGACTGCCTCCCGCTCTCCCTCCCTGACTGGACTGACTGCCTCCCACTCTCCCTCCCTGCCTGGGCTGACTGCCTCCCGCTCTCCCTCCCTGCCTGGGCTGACTGCCTCCCGCTCTCCCTCCCTGCCTGGGCTGACTGCCTCCCGCTCTCCCTCCCTGCCTGGGCTGACTGCCTCCCTGCCTGGGCTGACTGCCTCCCGCCCTCCCTCCCCTGCCTGGGCTGACTGCCTCCCGCCCTTCCTCCCTGCCTGGGCTGACTGCCTCCCTCCCTCCCTGCCTGGGCTGACTGCCTCCCGCCCTCCCTCCCTGCCTGGGCTGACTGCCTCACGCCCTCCCTCACTGCTTGCCTCCCTCCCGCCCTGATCGCCTCTCTGTCTCACTTCCTATCTCTCTGTCTCCCTGCTTGTCTCTCTGTCTCCTTCCCTGCCTCCCTGCCTACCTCTATAGCCGCTCCACGAGTCAGAGTGAAAATATTGAGTGCACATCAAGCATGAACTCAGTCAGATCAACAGAGGCAACATCCCACTGTAACACTGATTAATGAGGGGTATCCCACTGTAACACTGATTAATGAGGGGTATCCCACTGTAACACTGATTAATGAGGGGGATCCCACTGTAACACTGATTAATGAGGGGGATCCCACTGTAACACTGATTACTGAGGGGAATCCCACTCTAACACTGATTAATGAGGGGGATCCCACTGTAACACTGATTAATGAGGGGATCCCACTGTAACACTGATTAATGAGGGGGATCCCACTGTAACACTGATTAATGAGGGGGATCCCACTGTAACACTGATTAATGAGGGGGATCCCACTGTAACACTGATTAATGAGGGGGATCCCACTGTAACACTGATTAATGAGGGGATCCCACTGTAACACTGATTAATGAGGGGGATCCCACTGTAACACTGATTAATGAGAGGGATCCCACTGTAACACTGATTAATGAGGGGATCCCACTGTAACATTGATTAATGAGGGGATCCCACTGTAACACTGATTAATGAGGGGGATCCCACTGTAACACTGATTAATGAGGGGGATCCCACTGTAACACTGATTAATGAGGGGTATCCACTGTAACACTGATTAATGAGGGGGATCCCACTGTAATACTGATTAATGAGGGGGATCCCACTCTAACACTGATTAATGACGGGGATCCCACTGTAACATTGATTAATGAGGGGGATCCCACTGTAACACTGATTAATGAGGGGGATCCCACTGTAACACTGATTAATGAGGGGGATCCCACTGTAACACTGATTAATGAGGGGTATCCCACTGTAACACTGATTAATGAGGGGGATCCCACTGTAATACTGATTAATGAGGGGGATCCCACTCTAACACTGATTAATGACGGGGATCCCACTGTAACATTGATTAATGAGGGGGATCCCACTGTAACATTGATTAATGAGGGGGATCCCACTCTAACACTGATTAATGCACCAAGTGTATGTCCTAACCGACTTGCCAAAACTATAGTTTGTTAACAAGAAATGTGGAGTGGTTGAAAAACAGGTTTTAATGACTCCAACCTAAGTGTATGTAAACTTCGGACATCAACTGTATATGCATTTTTCAAGTGACACATCGGACACAAAACCTTAACATATTTCCAGCGTCAACCAATAGTACAACCAGACCCACCAGTGGTTTCAGACCTATCATTTTGTCAACAGTTTCAGATGATTGACAGGTGGTAAATCAGATACAACTTAACCTATAATGAGAAAATGAACACATTTTCAAAGTTGCTCAGTCTAGTAATAGGGTGATGAAGAGAGCTATTTAGAGGGGAATGTGGAGGGAGAGAGGTAAAAGAGGGAGAGCGATAGAGAGGAAGATGGAGAGAGATGTAAAAGAGGGGTAGTGAATGGTGCATGCTCCTCAGCTAGTCTGACCTATATACTGCCTGGTTGTTATTCCCCACAGGAGCTGGGAGAGAAGAAGGAGAAAGATGGACAGAAGAGGAAAAGAGGGAGAATGCTCCAAAATGCAATAGCTGAAAATGCACAAAAACTCTATCCTACCTTACCTGAGGTAGACCTTATTTTTGTCATGTATTACAGTCAGTCCATGAATGTGTGCTATTTCCTATATAGGCCTGTACATGGTATTCTACCAGTTATTCAGTGTAGGCCTGTACATGGTATTTTACCAGTTATTCAGTGTAGACCTGTACATGGTATTCTACCAGTTATTCAGTGTAGACCTGTACATGGTATTCTACCAGTTATTCAGTGTAGGCCTGTACATGGTATTTTACCAGTTATTCAGTGTAGACCTGTACATGGTATTCTACCAGTTATTCAGTGTAGACCTACACTTCAGAAGCAGAGGCTTAACACCAGTGTAGAATCAGTGCCCTGTGGTCAACATATTAGACTGTGTAGAATATTTATATTACATTGTAAAATCTAACAAATCTAAGATCAAGGATTAGACACAGGGAGCCCAGAACAATGGAAATCAGAGCATCACTGCTATCCTATAACACAATAATATAACACCTTGGCTGTCCACATACACTTCAAAGGCTGTTGTGTTGGACTGATTGAACTAATGAATGTATTTCTATTGACTCAGGCCCAGCAGCAGGGAGCAGGGAGGAGGGAGCAGTCAGTGGGTGGGGAACGGAACTCATTAATAGAGCCTCCTCACCGTGTTTATTTCACAGAGATGTCTCTAATTGCTCCCCCGAGGCTCACTTAGCGCCTCTCTCTCTGCCTGCCTCCTGCTCTCCCTCCCTGCCTGGGCTGACTGCCTCCCGCTCTCCCTCCCTGCCTGGGCTGACTGCCTCCCGCTCTCCCTCCCTGCCTGGGCTGACTGCCTCCAGCTCTCCCTCCCTGCCTGGGCTGACTGCCTCCCGCTCTCCCTCCCTGCCTGGACTGACTGCCTCCCACTCTCCCTCCCTGCCTGGGCTGACTGCCTCCCGCTCTCCCTCCCTGCCTGGGCTGACTGCCTCCCGCCCTCCCTCCCTGCCTGGGCAGACTGCCTCCCGCCCTCCCTCCCTGCCTGGGCTGACTGCCTCCCGCCCTCCCTCCCTGCCTGGGCTGACTGCCTCCCGCTCTCCCTCCCTGCCTGGGCTGACTGCCTCCCGCTCTCCCTCCCTGCCTGGGCTGACTGCCTCCCGCTCTCCCTCCCTGCCTGGGCTGACTGCCTCCCGCTCTCCCTCCCTGCCTGGGCTGACTGCCTCCCTGCCTGGGCTGACTGCCTCCCACCCTCCCTACCTGCCTGTGCTGACTGCCTCCCGCTCGCCCTCCCTGCCTGGGCTGACTGCCTCCCGCTCTCCCTCCCTGACTGGACTGACTGCCTCCCACTCTCCCTCCCTGCCTGGGCTGACTGCCTCCCGCTCTCCCTCCCTGCCTGGGCTGACTGCCTCCCGCTCTCCCTCCCTGCCTGGGCTGACTGCCTCCCGCTCTCCCTCCCTGCCTGGGCTGACTGCCTCCCTGCCTGGGCTGACTGCCTCCCGCCCTCCCTCCCTGCCTGGGCTGACTGCCTCCCGCCCTTCCTCCCTGCCTGGGCTGACTGCCTCCCTCCCTCCCTGCCTGGGCTGACTGCCTCCCGCCCTCCCTCCCTGCCTGGGCTGACTGCCTCACGCCCTCCCCTCACTGCTTGCCTCCCTCCCGCCCTGATCGCCTCTCTGTCTCACTTCCTATCTCTCTGTCTCCCTGCTTGTCTCTCTGTCTCCTTCCCTGCCTCCCTGCCTACCTCTATAGCCGCTCCACGAGTCAGAGTGAAAATATTGAGTGCACATCAAGCATGAACTCAGTCAGATCAACAGAGGCAACATCCCACTGTAACACTGATTAATGAGGGGTATCCCACTGTAACACTGATTAATGAGGGGTATCCCACTGTAACACTGATTAATGAGGGGGATCCCACTGTAACACTGATTAATGAGGGGGATCCCACTGTAACACTGATTACTGAGGGGAATCCCACTCTAACACTGATTAATGAGGGGGATCCCACTGTAACACTGATTAATGAGGGGGATCCCACTGTAACACTGATTAATGAGGGGGATCCCACTGTAACACTGATTAATGAGGGGGATCCCACTGTAACACTGATTAATGAGGGGGATCCCACTGTAACACTGATTAATGAGGGGGATCCCACTGTAACACTGATTAATGAGGGGGATCCCACTGTAACACTGATTAATGAGGGGGATCCCACTGTAACACTGATTAATGAGAGGGATCCCACTGTAACACTGATTAATGAGGGGGATCCCACTGTAACATTGATTAATGAGGGGGATCCCACTGTAACACTGATTAATGAGGGGGATCCCACTGTAACACTGATTAATGAGGGGGATCCCACTGTAACACTGATTAATGAGGGGTATCCCACTGTAACACTGATTAATGAGGGGGATCCCACTGTAATACTGATTAATGAGGGGGATCCCACTCTAACACTGATTAATGACGGGGATCCCACTGTAACATTGATTAATGAGGGGGATCCCACTGTAACACTGATTAATGAGGGGGATCCCACTGTAACACTGATTAATGAGGGGGATCCCACTGTAACACTGATTAATGAGGGGTATCCCACTGTAACACTGATTAATGAGGGGGATCCCACTGTAATACTGATTAATGAGGGGGATCCCACTCTAACACTGATTAATGACGGGGATCCCACTGTAACATTGATTAATGAGGGGGATCCCACTGTAACATTGATTAATGAGGGGGATCCCACTCTAACACTGATTAATGAGGGGGATCCCACTCTAACACTGATTAATGAGGGGGATCCCACTCTCCCATGCTCTCCAATAAGATAACCACACAAACATTATTTACATATACAGAATTCAGTATCCAGTATTCAACCCATTCTTCTGTAGGGCGAGGGTTGGATAATTGGGAAAAGAGAAAGATTGAAAGAGGTGGCATGAAGAGGACTGAAATAAAGAGAGGGAGAGAGAGAGAGAGAGAGAGAGAGAGAGAGAGAGAGAATGGTGAGGGGAGGTCACAGGCCATGGTGTTTGAGTATCAGAGATAAGTCATCAAGTGGTTAACCTCTCCATGTTAATCAATCAGCCTAGGTGAGGGATGATAGGACCTGCCACCACACACACACACACACACACACACACACACACACACACACACACACACACACACACACACACACACACACACACACACACACAGTATCCATTAATAGAGACATCAAGAAAAACCCTTTCAACTGGTTTAAATACAGTCCTTTATTCTGTATTACAGTGCTATAAACAGACGTGCAGTACATCCCAGTGGAGGTTATGACTGAGCATATATTCTCAGATGCTGTGGTGGAGTACAGTATGAGATGATGGAGCAAACGTCTATAGTCTTAACTCAGGGTTTCCCAAATTAGGGGTTGAAAATGTGGTAGTGAGAGAACATTTGCACTTGGTTCATAGAACCGGGGATACTTCAGTAACCTCCCGTAGCCACTAGATGCAGTTCTAATAAACAGAGTGGTTTCTGTTTTCTTCCTACAAATGTGGCTCTTTTGAATGGTTTATTAAGCTACAACATATTATGACCCCATCACTGAAAATATAAGACTCTCAGGAACACGTATGTACATACTGTTTCCCTCTACTCTGCCCACACGTCCTTAGAACTGAGTGGACGAGACCAGGCACTAAATCAGACTGGGGGGGGGGATAATATCATCAATGATGATGTTCTTTTCTACACAGAAGATCATGCAACATGATTTATTGCCTGATGATCTTCTGATCTTCCCAATACCTTTCTGATGCTTTTCAGTCACTTCAAACCATATTTCCTTCAGATTGAATACTGTCAAGAACACTGTCAAACTGATTTGTAAGACTGCCATAGCCCAAATAAAAAAAAACTAAACATTGGCCGTTGATTACAATTTATTTTATTTTTTTACATAGTGGGGTCGCAAAAACATTTAGTGTGTTCTTTGTTCTGGTGTTCAGTGTAGACAAGCAGAAGCCCATAGTCCTGCAGGAGCCATGATAGCTTTACTGTTTAGTTGTATTCTCCTGCAAGCAGCAATGCAATACAGCAACTGTTCATAGGTGACAATGACTGACGTGAATAAATGATGTGTAAAACAAACCAACAACAGAAATAAAATACTATTAAAACATTCCTATGGATATGAATGACACGGGATTTGTAAACATGACAGCTCTGGTTCTGTCTGAAATCACACCTTATTTCCTATACAGTACATTACATAGGGTATAGGATGTGATAGAAGATGTGCTGACATTGGGTCTGTGGTGGACATTTTGAGTGACCCTCTCTCTCTCTTTCCCACTGCTGTATGTCTAAGGCTGTTATGTTATTGTTATGAAAGCAGAGGAAGTGCCCAGTCCTAAATCAAACCATAGCCCCTCATTTTTGCTAGTTTTATATCAATACTGTGACTCCAAGTATCGACTTGTTAAAAACACAACTATTGCATATATATATATATATATAAAATATAAAATGTTGCTTGGTTGTTAATGTTAGCTAGCTAGCGGCAATACCTGTATTTATCAGCCTATAGCTAGTTCTCAATCTTCTTTTAAATGGTGAGTCAACATGTTTTGAGCTGACCACTTTTATATTCCAAAACATTTATATTCATGGCTTTCTCTTGTCCCTCTACAGCAGACATGCAGTAAGCAATATGTTTGGAGCATCGAATTCCAATAAAATCACAGTATCGAAACACAAAACATATGCTTCTATGAGCTGGAACAGCCGAAAGGCAGAACCTCTGGCAATTATCGCAAATACAATAACACACACATGCATGCACACACACGCACGCAGGCATACACACACACACACACACACATGTGCAAATGTTATAGGTTCTAAAGCTACCATGCAAATGCTCAGATACATACAAGAAACACACACTGACTGTGTGATTGTAACACTGCAGTGTGTGTGTGTGTGTGTGTTTTGGTTGGTTCTTCTATCCTTGTGGGGACCTAAAATCCCAGAAAGTCACCACAAAGATAGTAAAACAAGGATAATTCTCCCTCTGGGGGACATTTCCTACATCCCCATGAGGACAAAGGCTATTTTAAGCTTAGGGGTCAGGCTTTGGGTTAGGGTCACAATTAGGGGTTGGGTTAGAATTTGAATTAGGTTAAGGGGTTAGTGGTTAGGTTTAGAAGTTAGAGTTGGTGTAACAGGTTAAGGAAAATAGGAATGGAAATTAATTTCAGGTCCCCACGAGGATAGAAGAACAAAACGTGTGTGATTGTCCAGTGGGTAGCTTGACAGGGGATGGAAGGAGACACACACCACCCTGGAGGTATGAACCAATAAGTGCAGCTTTACAACCATCCATCTCCCCCTCTAGACCTGAGTGGCCTGGCGTTACACACACACACACACACACACGGAACAAACTCCCTCTATCCCTCTATATACCTTCATCCCTTGTTCTCCCACTTCCTCAACCACCTTATGCACTACCTTCCTCCCCCTCCTCCTCCTCTTCACAAGGAAAAGAAATCAAGCCCAGAACAGGTCCTGGAAGTCAGCCTCTGAGGTCAGCTCCTTACAATCTGTCTGTATGCTCTTGACAGGACACCCTGGAGGACTTCCAGTGGAGAGGGAGCCAGTCTGTGTGCTCCTCTGTGAGGTCTGTGTGTGGGAGTATAGCTTCTTAGGCCTGAGTCAGGTCAGTTCTCTACATTGGCCTTGTGTGTGTGGGGGTCGTAATCGCTGATGCAGCCGGTAGTCCTGGGAGGAGGCCCTGCGCAGGTTGGCCGGGGAGCAGAGCTGGGGTTCTGACAGGGCCTGGTCTGGGGTGGCTCACAGAGCGCCTGCTGGACCAAGTGCTGTTCTCAGGAAGAGATCCTCCAGGACCCCCTACTCCCTGGTTCTCCAGCTAAGCCTCACACATCTCCAGCAGAGAGACTTGAACCTGCGCTGGGCTGGGTAGAAGACAGCCTCCACACCTGGAGACCCATGCCTGACAGGAGAAGGATAGAAGAGATGTGGTGGAGAGAGAGAGAGAGAGAGAGAGAGAGAGAGAGAGAGAGAGAGAGAGAGAGAGAGAGAGAGAGAGAGAGAGAGAGAGAGAGAGAGAGAGAGAGAGAGAGAGAGAGAGAGAAAAAATAAAATGTCAAATTGGCTTTTTACCAAATTATCCTATGACAGACCAAATATTCCCCACGCACATCCTAATTGACAAACAAACAAACCAAAACAAAGACAAAGTCTTCTTATTCTTTGTTGATTAAAAACAAAGCCTTCGACTCAATTTGGCATGAGGGTCTGCTATACAAATTTATGGAAAGTGGTGATGGGGAACCAATATGACATAAAAAACATACAACATTATAAAATCCATGTACACAAACAACAAGTCTGCGGTTAAAATTGGCAAAAAACAAATGTCTTTCCACAGGGCCGTGGGGTGAGACAGGGATGCACCTTAAGCCCCACCCTCTTCACCATATATACCAACGAACTGGCGAGGGCACTAGAACAGTCTGCAGCACCCAGATTCACCCTACTAGAATCTGAAGTCAAATGTCTACTGTTTGCTGATGATCTGGTGCTTCTGTCACCAACCAAGGAGGGCCTACAGCAGCACCTAGATCTTCTGAACAGATTCTGCCAGACCTGGGCCCTGACAGTAAATCTCAGTAAGACCAAAATAATGGTGTTCCAAAAAAGGTCCAGTCGCCAGGACCACAAATACAACTTCCATCTAGACAAGATTGCCCTAGAGCACACAAAAAAACTATAAATACCTCGGCCTAAACATCAGCGCCACAGGTAACTTCCACAAAGCTGTGAATGATCTGACAGACAAGGGAAGAAGGGCCTTCTATGTCATCAAAAGGAACATCAAATTTGACATATCAATTAGGATCTGGCTAAAAATACTTGAATCAGTTATAGAACCCATTGCCCTTTATGGTTGTGAAGTCTGGGGTCCGCTCACCAACCAAGAATTCACAAAATGGGACTAACACCTAAATTGAGACTCAGCATGCAGATTTTTTGCAAAAATGTCCGTTGTGCACAATGTAAAACACCAAATAATGCATGCAGAGCAGAATTAGGCAGAAACCCGCCAATGATCAAAATCCAGAAAAGAGACGTTAAATTCTACAACCACCTAAAAGGAAGTGATTCCCAAACCTTTCATAACAAAGCCATCACCTACAGAGAGATGGACCTGGAGAAGAGTCCCCTAAGCAAGCTGGTCCTGGGGCTATGTTCACAAACACAAACAGACCCCACAGAGCCCCAGGACAGCAACATAACTAGAACCAACAAAATCATGACAAAACAAAAACATAATTACTTGAAACATTGGAAAGAATTCACAAAAAAAACAGAGCAAACTAGAATGATTTGGCCCTAAACAGAGAGTACAAAGTGGAAGAATACCTGACCACTGTGAGTGACCCAAACTAAAGGAAAGCTTTGACTATGTATAGACTCAGTGACCATAGCCTTGCTATTGAGAAAGGCCGCCATAGGCAGACCTGGCTCGCAAGAGAAGACAGGCTATGTGCACACTGCCCACAAAATGAGGTGGAAACTGAGCTGCATTTCCTAACCTCATGCCAGATGTATTAGAGACATATTAGAGACACATATTTCCCTCAGATTACACAGATCCACAAAGAATTCAAAAACATACCAAATTTTGATAAACTCCCATATCTAGTCGGTGAAATACCACAATGTGCCGTCACAGCAGCAAGATGTGACCTGTTGCCACAAGAAAAGGGCAATCAGTGAATAACCATTGTAAATACAACCCAAATTTATGTTTATTTATTTTCCCTTTTGTACTTTAACCATTTGCTCATTGTTACAACACTGTATATATACACATAATATGACATTTGAAATGTCTTTATTCTTTTGGAACTTCTGTGAGTGTAATGTCTACTGTTCATTATTATTATTTATTTAACTTTAGTTTATTATCTACTTCACTTTCTTTGGCAATGTTAACATATGTTTCCCATGCCAATAAAGCTTCTTGAATTGAATTGAGAGAAAGAAAGAGAGAGAGAAGGAAAGAGAAAGACAGAGGTTAGATCCAAATAGACTTCTATACACATAATAGATTATAGAAATTCATGATTCACTCTTCCAGGTTCATCGCTATATATCTCACTGATTCCCCCGATTCTTGTCAAGTCACTCTCCAATACTAATAAACCATGCTGAACCAGTAAATGACATACACACTGTCGTGGTAATTTCCTGTATTACTAAACATTGAGAGAGCAAACCACACACAAGTCAGAGTTATATTATAAAGTCAATCTTTAATTATATATTAGCTTCACCATAGCCCTGTGACTCTCAGATCAATTCAGTGTCTATAAATGAATTCTCTGAGAGTGCTTACAAAACAATTCTTAGTATCATTTATAGCCAAGACACACCCCTCTCAACTCACATGACGAATAACAGATCTTAGGAACATTACAAAGGGCCTTTTACTTGAAAGAGGAGTATCCCATCCAGATAGCATGAGCTATAAATTATCTTTCAGTTTGGTCTCTTTAGACGATATTCTAATCTCATTCTTGGTACCACTTAGGACCAAAACATTATCTCATCCAATGGCATATATCAATTGTCAATACTAGATACTCCCATCTCAAATACACCCCCTCCTGGACAAGATCAGAAAAGACAGTGAGCCTCTTCGGTCATATACTAAATCAAGATAAGGGCAACCTCAGAGGGGACATACAATAGTTAGACACATTCCCATAAGAAGACAAGCCTCCATTCTGTCCTCCTCCCCTTCTGATATTCTTCATAGCATCACATGGTTTAACAGATACATTGACATATGAAGACAAGCCTGACCTCTCCCCTCTCTGGGCCCCAAGTGACTGAGCCCGAGCTGAGAAGGGATAACTGCAACTGCCAACAGTATAGTCCAAAAGAAGACATTCTAATGACAAGAATAAGATAAAACATCTTATTTATCAATGTTACCTAACTAATTCTGATTCAGCCACGACAACACACACAGTGCCAAAGGGATGTCTAGCCAAGGATACAAGCCTGAAGAAGGAGCTACTAGAAACTTCTGCTGAGATGCTTTGAAAAGTTAAAGGATTTCACATATTCTCTACATCCTTTAAGTCTTCTTCGTGTTTGGAGGGAGAAGGCATGCAAGCAGCAGGAGCTACTTCAATCCCTCAGCTGTCCTCCTCCTGCCTGTCGTGCTGGATGTGGATCTCCTGACTCTCCCACAGATCCGACTAGTGCTTCCTAAATAAGATCTACTGAAGTGGTAAAGCTCCACACAAACCTTGAAGACACATTTACAGTTTAGGTTCTAATGCTTCATTGGAACTAAATAAACAAACCTAACCCTTGGCTCACCAACTCAGCTCATAGACTACTCTCTAGGTATCCACATCAAAATGAGGTCAAAGTCATTTAAAAAAAACTATCAACTTCACCAATACACACAGGAGCTCAGACTGTCCTAACACCAGACACACCATCCAGGTAGACTACATCATTTATTCCAGTTTCTACTCTCCTCTTTACCATGCCTTTCATCAAACGGTGCAGTGGCTCTTAATAAAACATTAGGAAGTGGATTAAAGGGAGGGAGAGATAGTTATTTTCACCAAGTAAAGAGAGGGAAGGAAAAGGGGAGGGAGAGAGAGTTATTTTCACCAAGTAAAGAGAGGGACGGAAAAGGGGAGGGAGAGAGAGTTATTTTCACCAAGTAAAGAGAGGGACGGAAAAGGGGAGGGAGAGAGAGTTATTTTCACCAAGTAAAGAGAGGGATGGAAAAGGGGAAGGAGAGAGAGTTATTTTCACCAAGTAAAGAGAGGGATGGAAAAGGGGAGGGAGAGAGAGTTATTTTCACCAAGTAAAGAGAGGGACGGAAAAGGGGAGGGAGAGATAGTTATTTTCACCAAGTAAAGAGAGGGACGGAAAAGGGGAGGGAGAGAGAGTTATTTTCACCAAGTAAAGAGAGGGACGGAAAAGGGGAGGGAGAGAGAGTTATTTTCACCAAGTAAAGAGAGGGATGGAAAAGGGGAGGGAGAGAGAGTTATTTTCACCAAGTAAAGAGAGGGACGGAAAAGGGGAGGGAGAGAGAGTTATTTTCACCAAGTAAAGAGAGGGACGGAAAAGGGGAGGGAGAGAGAGTTATTTTCACCAAGTAAAGAGAGGGATGGAAAAGGGGAGGGAGAGATAGTTATTTTCACCAAGTAAAGAGAGGGATGGAAAAGGGAGGGAGAGATAGTTATTTTCACCAAGTAAAGAGAGGGATGGAAAAGGGGAGGGAGAGATAGTTATTTTCACCAAGTAAAGAGAGGGATGGAAAAGGGGAGGGAGAGATAGTTATTTTCACCAAGTAAAGAGAGGGACGGAAAAGGGGAGGGAGAGATAGTTATTTTCACCAAGTAAAGAGAGGGACGGAAAAGGGGAGGGAGAGAGAGTTATTTTCACCAAGTAAAGAGAGGGATGGAAAAGGGGAGGGAGAGAGAGTTATTTTCACCAAGTAAAGAGAGGGACGGAAAAGGGGAGGGAGAGAGAGTTATTTTCACCAAGTAAAGAGAGGGACGGAAAAGGGGAGGGAGAGAGAGTTATTTTCACCAAGTAAAGAGAGGGATGGAAAAGGGGAGGGAGAGATAGTTATTTTCACCAAGTAAAGAGAGGGATGGAAAAGGGGAGGGAGAGATAGTTATTTTCACCAAGTAAAGAGAGGGATGGAAAAGGGGAGGGAGAGATAGTTATTTTCACCAAGTAAAGAGAGGGATGGAAAAGGGAGGGAGAGATAGTTATTTTCACCAAGTAAAGAGAGGGATGGAAAAGGGGAGGGAGAGATAGTTATTTTCACCAAGTAAAGAGAGGGATGGAAAAGGGGAGGGAGAGATAGTTATTTTCACCAAGTAAAGAGAGGGACGGAAAAGGGGAGGGAGAGATAGTTATTTTCACCAAGTAAAGAGAGGGATGGAAAAGGGGAGGGAGAGATAGTTATTTTCACCAAGTAAAGAGAGGGATGGAAAAGGGGAGGGAGAGAGAGAGAGACTTTCCTCTGAGTTGATAAGGGGCTTTTAGCATTCAGTTTAAGCCCTGAATCAGCATTTCTCACTTCCCAAAACAGAAAAAATTATTTTAATAAATAGTTGCCTTATCCCTAACCCCCCATACACACACACACACCATCCTCCCTCGCAATGTGACCCAATCATCAGTGAGTGATTGGCTCTGTTTCCCTATTGCCCCCATAGGGTTACTGACTAAATTCTCACCCCCTCATTTTGGGTTAGAACCAAATGTTCAGCTCACGACTCCTTGTGTTGCACGCCGCTAAAAACAGTCCCTCCATCCCAGCTGAGCCCAACGAGAGAAAACCATGGAACCACATTCAATCAACCGTACCGCTGCACCCCTCCCTTCCTCCCCCTCTGCATATTTTCAGGTCCAAGGTGAATCATTCATAGAAGATACTCTCCCAAATGTTGTCACTGCGCTGCGAGAGAGGATTCAGAGAACTGTTCAATTCTAAAAGGTCGCAGCGAGTTCTACCTATTTCTGATTGGCTGGAGGGTTTCTCTGCTTCCCTGGAGTCAGGCAGCATGTTGGTCCAGCGCCTTGTTATATCAATGTAGAGGATATCCACAGACGCCATGAAGAGGTTACTGTTGCTCAGCTTACAGTGCCTACAATCAACCAATCAATCATGAATCAAGTAATAAATCAATCAATCATATGTATTTATAAAGCCCTTTTTATTTAAGTACTTGGTAGTATAGTACTGTAGTACCTGATGAAGGTTCTGAAGCTGGTGGGCTCCAGGCGCATGTTACCTTTGACACCCAAGGAACCGCAAGAAGACCAACAATGTGGTCTGCAGGTAGCTGAACTGCTTGGTGTACTTAGGGAACACCTGCTTCAGACACAGAGAGAGCAGGACACCCCCTCCTCCCCAGCCCCCCTATCTGGCGACCCCCTTCCTGCTGCTGCTCTGGGGGTGACAGGGAGAGAGAAGTTATTAACTCAGCTGTGTAACTCAGATGTGTGTAACTCAGATGTGTGACCTGTTGCCACAAGAAAACGGCAACTAGTGAAGAACAAACACCATTGTAAATTCAACCCAAATGTATGTTTATTTATTTTCCATTTTGTACTTTAACTATCGTTTTAACACATAATATGACATTTAAAATGTCTTTATTCTTTTGGATCTTCTGTTGGTGTAATGTTTACTGTACATTTTTATTGTTTATTTCACCTTTGTTTATTATCTATTTCACTTTCTTTGGCAATGTTAACATATGTTTCCCATGCCAATAAAGCCTTTAAATTGAATTGAGAGAGAGAGAGACCAAAGAGAGGCCAGAGAGAGTGTAGGGGTCTCAGAGCTGTCGAGCACTATTGTTCCACTGTGGCAACGTATTATGAGAATGCACGCACGGCCAGATGCAGATGTGCAAGCACACACAGAGACAGGCGCACACACACACTCACACACACACTCACACACACACTCACACACAAGGACAAATGAGGTACAGTTGAAGTCAGAAGTTTACATACAACTTAGCCAAATACATTTACCCTCAGTTTTTCACAATTCCTGACATTTAATACTAGTAAAAATTCCCTGTCTTAGGTCAGTTAGGATCACCACTTTATTTTAAGAATGTAAAATGTCAGAATAATAGTTGAGAGAATTATTTATTTCAGCTTTTTTTTCGTTCATCACATTCCCAGTGGGTCAGAAGCTTACATACACTCAATTAGTATTTGGTAGCATTGCCTTTAAATCGTTTAATTTAGGCCAAACGTTTTGGGTAGCCTTCCACAAGCTTCCCGCAATAAGTTGGGTGAATTTTGGCCCATTCTTCCTGACAGAGCTGGTGTAACTGAGTCAGGTTTGTAGGCATCCTTGCTCGCACACGCTTTTTCAGTTCTATAGGATTAAGGTCAGGGCTTTGTGATGGTCACTCCAATACCTTGACTTTGTTGTCTTTAAGCCATTTTGCCACAACTTTGGAAGTATGATTGGGGTCATTGTCCATTTGGAAGACCCATTTGCAACCAAGCTTTAACTGATGTCTTGAGATGTTGCTTTAATTTATCCACATAATTTTCCTTCCTCATGAAGCCATCTATTTTGTGTAGTTCACCAGTCCCTCTTGCAGCAAAGCGTCCTGACCATAGAGAGTCCTTATTTTCTATGGTGAAGTAGGTCAGGGCGTGACTGGGGGGTTAGTCTAGTTTATTATTTCTATGTGGGGTTCTAGTTTTGCTTTTCTATGTGGTGATTTTGTATGATTCCCAATTAGAGGCAGCTGGTAATCGTTGTCTCTAATTGGGGATGATATTTAGGTAGCATTTTTTTCCACCTGTGGGTTGTGGGATATTGTTTATGTGTAGTTGCATGTTAGCACTCCGTTGTCGTCATGTATCGATTCTTCTTTATTGTTTTGTTGTGTGGTTCACTTACTTTAAAAGATGTGGAACCCAGATCACGCTGCACGTTGGTCCGAGTATGCTTCTAACGATCGTCACACATCCCCACAACATGATGCTGCCACCTCCGTGCTTCACGGTTGGGATGGTGTTCTTCAGCTTGCAAGCCTCCCCCTTTTTCCTCCAAACATAACGATGGTCATTATGGCCAAACAGTTTAATTTTTGTTTTGTCAGACCAGAGGACATTTCTCCAAAAGGTATGATCTCCGTCCCCATGTGCAGTTGCAAACCATAGTCTGGCTTTTTTTATGTTGGTTTTGGAGCAGTGGCTGCTTCCTTGCAGAGCGACCTTTCAGGTTATGTCTATATAGGACTCATTTTACTGTGGATATAGATACTTTTGTACCTGTTTCCTCCAGCATATTCACAAGGTGCTTCGCTGTTGTTCCGGGATTGATTTGCACTTTTCGCACCAAAGTACGTTCATCGCTAGGAGACAGAACGCGTCTCCTTCCTGATCGGTATGACGGCTGCATGGTCCCATGGTGTTTATACTTGCGTACTATTGTTTGTACAGATGAACGTGGTACCTTTAGGCTTTTGGAAATTGCTCCCAAGGATGAACCAGACTTGTGGAGGTCTACAAAGAATGTTCTGAGGTCCTGGCTGATTTCTTTTGATTTTCCAATGATGTTAAGCAAAGAGGCACTGAGTTTGAAGGTAGGCCTTGAAATACATCCACAGGTACACCTCCAATTGACTCAAATTATGTCAATGAGCCTATCAGAAGCTTCTAAAGCCATGACATTTTCTGGAATTTTCCAAGCTGTTTAAAGGCAGTCAACTTAGTGTATGTACACTTCTGACCCACTGGAATTGTGATACAGTGAATTATAAGTGAAATAATCTGTCTGTAAACAATTGTTGGAAAAATGACTTGTGTCATGGACAAAGTATATGTCCTAGCCGACTTGCCAAAACTATAGTATGTGAACAAGACATTTGTGGAGTGGTTGAATGGAGTGGAGTGGTTGAGTTTTAATGACTCCAACCTAAGTGTATGTAAACTTCCGACTTCAACTGTAGCACTCTCAGCAGTGTGTTTTAACTTGCTCTAGGCTGTATCTTTATTTCTGTCCTATATAATGGCTGAATGTGCTGAGGTAGGCTTGTAAACATCAACTCAAAACCAATCTGGAAAACCAGTCACAAACACAAATGACAACAGGACAGAGCAGAGTAGAGCACGAATCTCCACAAACAAAACACTATTTTCTGAGGTGCCATTTAAGCTTACAAAGCAATCTCCAACCCTCTCTCCTCTCTCACTCTTTCTCTCCTTTGTCTCTCCCTGCATATGACCTCACCTTCATCTTGACAGGATATTGAATTCTACAAGCAGCAAAGTGTAAAAAACTGGCCAATTGTTAAAAACAAAAATAACAAATTGCTGTTCTCCTTCAGTTGAAGTGGAACAATCACTCACCTGTATTCTATCAGAGGAGTGGAACAAAACTCACCTGTATTCTATCAGAGGAGTGGAATAGAACTCACCTGTATTCTATCAGAGGAGTGGAACAGAACTCACCTGTATTCTATCAGAGGAGTGGAACAGAACTCACCTGTATTCTATCAGAGGAGTGGAACAGAACTCACCTGTATTCCATCAGAGGAGTGGAAAGAACTCACCTGTATTCTATCAGAGGAGTGGAACATAACTCACCGGTATTCTATCAGAGGAGTGGAACAGAACTCACCTGTATTCTATCAGAGGAGTGGAACAGAACTCACCTGTATTCTATCAGAGGAGTGGAACAGAACTCACCTGTATTCTATCAGCGGAGTGGAACAGAACTCACCTGTATTCTATCAGAGGAGTGGAACAGAACTCACCTGTATTCTATCAGAGGAGTGGAACAGAACTCACCTGTATTCTATCAGCGGAGTGGAACAGAACTCACCTGTATTCTATCAGCGGAGTGGAACAGAACTCACCTGTATTCTATCAGAGGAGTGGAACAGAACTCACCTGTATTCTATCAGCGGAGTGGAACAGAACTCACCTGTATTCTATCAGCGGAGTGGAACAGAACTCACCTGTATTCTACCAGAGGAGTGGAACAGAACTCACCTGTATTCTACCAGAGGAGTGGAACAGAACTCACCTGTATTCTATCAGCGGAGTGGAACAGAACTCACCTGTATTCTATCAGCGGAGTGGAACAGAACTCACCTGTATTCTATCAGAGGAGTGGAACAGAACTCACCTGTATTCTATCAGCGGAGTGGAACAGAACTCACCTGTATTCTATCAGCGGAGTGGAACAGAACTCACCTGTATTCTACCAGAGGAGTGGAACAGAACTCACCTGTATTCTACCAGAGGAGTGGAACAGAACTCACCTGTATTCTATCAGAGGAGTGGAACAGAACTCACCTGTATTCTATCAGAGGAGTGGAACAGAACTCACCTGTATTCTATCAGAGGAGTGGAATAGAACTCACCTGTATTCTACCAGAGGAGTGGAACAGAACTCACCTGTATTCTATCAGAGGAGTGGAACAGAACTCACCTGTATTCTACCAGAGGAGTGGAACAAAACTCACCTGTATTCTACCAGAGGAGTGGAACAGAACTCACCTGTATTCTATCAGAGTGGAACAGAACTCACCTGTATTCTATCAGAGTGGAACAGAACTCACCTGTATTCTACCAGAGGAGTGGAACAGAACTCACCTGTATTCTATCAGAGTGGAACAGAACTCACCTGTATTCTATCAGCGGAGTGGAACAGAACTCACCTGTATTCTATCAGAGGAGTGGAACAGAACTCACCTGTATTCTATCAGAGGAGTGGAACAGAATTCACCTGTATTCTATCAGAGGAGTGGAACAGAACTCACCTGTATTCTATCAGAGGAGTGGAACAGAACTCACCTGTATTCTATCAGAGGAGTGGAACAGAACTCACCTGTATTCTATCAGAGGAGTGGAACAGAACTCACCTGTATTCTATCAGAGGAGTGGAACAGAACTCACACTAATACAAGCTGCATTAGAACTTTGAAAGAAGGAGGTTAAGAAAGACAGAGAGGTAGTTTGTTCAGTGCTAGCTCTGCAAGGTAATTAGGAGTTTGGGGCTGCCCTGGTTAAGACCCAAGAGAGGGTTAATGCATTCACACATGCTGGAAGAAGAGAGGACACTCAAACTCGCAAAAACATACACACACACACACACCCCTCCCTCAGGTTCTGTGGCCTACCCTATCTGAGCCATTCATAACCACACACCCCTCCCTCAGGCTCTGTGGCCTACCCTATCTGAGTCATTCATAACCACACACCCCTCCCTCAGGCTCTGTGGCCTACCCTATCTGAGCCATTCATAACCACACACCCCTCCCTCAGGCTCTGTGGCCTACCCTATCTGAGTCATTCATAACCACACACCGCTCCCTCAGGCTCTGTGGCCTACCCTATCTGAGTCATTCATAACCACACACCCCTCCCTCAGGCTCTGTGGCCTACCCTATCTGAGTCATTCATAACCACACACCCCTCCCTCAGGCTCTGTGGCCTACCCTATCTGAGCCATTCATAACCACACACCCCTCCCTCAGGCTCTGTGGCCTACCCTATCTGAGCCATTCATAACCACACACCCCTCCCTCAGGCTCTGTGGCCTACCCTATCTGAGTCATTCATAACCACACACCCCTCCCTCAGGCTCTGTGGCCTTCCCTATCTGAGCCATTCATAACAACACACCCCTCCCTCAGGCTCTGTGGCCTACCCTATCTGAGCCATTCATAACCACACACCCCTCCCTCAGGCTCTGTGGCCTACCCCATCTGAGTCATTCATAACCACACACCCCTCCCTCAGGCTCTGTGGCCTACCCCATCTGAGTCATTCATAACCACACACCCCTCCCTCAGGCTCTGTGGCCTACCCCATCTGAGTCATTCATAACCACACACCCCTCCCTCAGGCTCTGTGGCCTACCCCATCTGAGTCATTCATAACCACACACCCCTCCCTCAGGCTCTGTGGCCTACCCCATCTGAGTCATTCATAACCACACACCCCTCCCTCAGGCTCTGTGGCCTACCCCATCTGAGTCATTCATAACCACACACCCCTCCCTCAGGCTCTGTGGCCTACCCCATCTGAGTCATTCATAACCACACACCCCTCCCTCAGGCTCTGTGGCCTACCCTATCTGAGTCATTCATAACCACACACCCCTCCCTCAGGCTCTGTGGCCTACCCCATCTGAGTCATTCATAACCACACACCCCTCTCTCAGGCTCTGTGGCCTACCCCATCTGAGTCATTCATAACCACACACCCCTCCCTCAGGCTCTGTGGCCTACCCCATCTGAGTCATTCATAACCACACACCCCTCCCTCAGGCTCTGTGGCCTACCCCATCTGAGCCATTCATAACCACACACCCCTCCCTCAGGCTCTGTGGCCTACCCCATCTGAGTCATTCATAACCACACACCCCTCCCTCAGGCTCTGTGGCCTACCCCATCTGAGTCATTCATAACCACACACCCCTCCCTCAGGCTCTGTGGCCTACCCCATCTGAGCCATTCATAACCACACACCCCTCCCTCAGGCTCTGTGGCCTACCCTATCTGAGTCATTCATAACCACACACCCCTCCCTCAGGCTCTGTGGCCTACCCCATCTGAGTCATTCATAACCACTCAGACAGCGCTGGCTGTGGAGAGGATTCAGTAGTGTTGAGCAGAGCTGTACTGGCAGATTGGAGAATGATTACTGTTTAGCTCTGAGTGGCCTGCTGCTGTTCAGGAGAACAGATAGCACTTGACATTGGGAGAAGGAGGGAGAGGGGAGAGAGAGAGATGGGGAGAGGGGGGGAAGGGTAGAATAAGAAATTTAGAGAAGGGGACAGAGAGAGAGAGAAAGATAGGGGCGAGAGGGAGAGGGACAAGACACCTAATTCCTATGTTCCCACAGACTAACTCAGATGAACTGTCATGTTTTAATGTCAGACTCAGTTTGAACCCTTTCTGTTTCAAGACAGTTTTCGAGGAATATCTTTCTATTTGAACTTTACACGTTCCATACTTTGATGAATGACAGAAGGCAGAGACAGTAGAGAAAAACATACATTCTCTCCCTGTGAGCTTACGAATGCTGCAGAAAACAACATGACCAATTCACCCTCTACAACCTCTCATACACAAATCCTTTATCCACGCGACATCACACTCAACAGCCCACTGCTGTACCAACAGGGTCGTTTGGGCTTTATTATATAGAGGCTCTACAAAACACCTCAATCTGACACGGGCAGAACCGCACCTAATAAATACCAAACAATGACTTTTTGAGTAGTGACCTATTTAATCTCTCTCCACATGCACGAGTGATCTCCACTTTGGAGCTGTGAGGTTAGCATTTAAATGTGGGGCATCTTCGAGAGAAATTAAATTATATTGTGTTGTCTGATTTTATTTCTACACATTGGAGAGTAGACTGACCTTGGATGATTATGTGAGGGTGGTGATAAGATAACAGGGTGATAACATAATGATAACAGGGTGATAACATGATGATAACAGGGTGATAACATGCTGATAACAGGGTGATAACATAATGATAACAGGGTGATAACAGGGTGGTAACAGGATGATAATGGGGTGGAAACAGGGTGATAACAGGATGAAAACAGGGTGATAACAGGCTGGTATCAGAGTGGTAACAGGGTGATAACAGGATGAAAACAGGGTGATAACAGGCTGGTATCAGAGTGGTAACAGGGTGATAACAGGATGGTGATAACATGGTAATAACAGGATGATAACAGGGTGCTGATAAGAGGGTGATAACAGGATGATAACCGGGTTACAACATTGAGATGATAACAGGGTGGTAACAGTGGGTTAAGAGGCTGATAACAGGGTGATAACAGGTTGATTATAAGATGGTGATAAACAGGTTAATGATAACAGAGTGATAACATGATGATAACATGGTGATAACTGGGTGATGATAACACAGTGATAACAGTATTATAACAGGGTGATAACATGATGATAACTAGGTGATGATAACACAGTGATTACAGGATCATAACAGGGTGATAATAAAGTGATAACAGGATGATAACGGGGTGACAACAGGATGATAAAGGGGTGGAGGTGAGAGAAAGCTAGCTAGCTAGCTACATAGCCGTCTTTGTATCTAAGACAATTGTGTAGTCTAGAGCGATTTTCTAGGTTAGCTAGCCAGCTATTGTCGTTCTTTTAACGTAACGTAACGCAATCAACACTGCTAGCTAGCCAGCTAGCCCCCGAATAGCAGCACTGTATAAACTATTACACTCGACGGAACGACTTGATTAGTGTAGTGTCAACAACGCAGCCACTGCCAGCTAGCCTACTCCAGCAGTACTGTATCATTTCAATCATTTTAGTCAATAAGATTCTTGCTACGTAAGCTTAACTTTCTGAACATTCGAGACGTGTAGTCCACTTGTCATTCCAATCTCCTTTGCATTAGCGTAGCCTCTTCTGTAGCCTGTCAACTATGTGTCTATCTATCCCTGTTCTCTCCTCTCTGCACAGACCATACAAACGCTCCACACCGCGTGGCCGCGGCCACCCTAATCTGGTGGTCCCAGCGCGCACGACCCACGTGGAGTTCCAGGTCTCCGGTAGCCTCTGGAACTGCCGATCTGCGGCCAACAAGGCAGAGTTCATCTCAGCCTATGCCTCCCTCCAGTCCCTCGACTTCTTGGCACTGACGGAAACATGGATCACCACAGATAACACTGCTACTCCTACTGCTCTCTCTTCGTCCGCCCACGTGTTCTCGCACACCCCGAGAGCTTCTGGTCAGCGGGGTGGTGGCACCGGGATCCTCCTCTCTCCCAAGTGGTCATTCTCTCTTTCTCCCCTTACCCATCTGTCTATCGCCTCCTTTGAATTCCATGCTGTCACAGTTACCAGCCCTTTCAAGCTTAACATCCTTATCATTTATCGCCCTCCAGGTTCCCTCGGAGAGTTCATCAATGAGCTTGATGCCTTGATAAGCTCCTTTCCTGAGGACGGCTCACCTCTCACAGTCCTGGGCGACTTTAACCTCCCCACGTCTACCTTTGACTCATTCCTCTCTGCCTCCTTCTTTCCACTCCTCTCCTCTTTTGACCTCACCCTCTCACCTTCCCCCCTACTCACAAGGCAGGCAATACGCTCGACCTCATCTTTACTAGATGCTGTTCTTCCACTAACCTCATTGCAACTCCCCTCCAAGTCTCCGACCACTACCTTGTATCCTTTTCCCTCTCGCTCTCATCCAACACTTCCCACACTGCCCCTACTCGGATGGTATCGCGCCGTCCCAACCTTCGCTCTCTCTCCCCGCTACTCTCTCCTCTTCCATCCTATCATCTCTTCCCTCTGCTCATACCTTCTCCAACCTATCTCCTGATTCTGCCTCCTCAACCCTCCTCTCTTCCCTTTCTGCATCCTTTGACTCTCTATGTCCCCTATCCTCCAGGCCGGCTCGGTCCTCCCCTCCCGCTCCGTGGCTCGACGACTCATTGCGAGCTCACAGAACAGAGCTCCGGGCAGCCGAGCGGAAATGCGGGAAAACTCGCCTCCCTGCGGACCTGGCATCCTTTCACTCCCTCCTCTCTACATTTTCCTCCTCTGTCTCTGCTGCTAAAGCCACTTTCTACCACTCTAAATTCCAAGCATCTGCCTCTAACCCTAGGAAGCTCTTTGCCACCTTCTCCTCCCTCCTGAATCCTCCTCCCCCTCCCCCCCCTCCTCCCTCTCTGCAGATGACTTCGTCAACCATTTTGGAAAGAAGGTCGACAACATCCGATCCTCGTTTGCTAAGTCAAACGACAACGCTGGTTCTGCTCACACTGCCCTACCCTGTGCTCTGACCTCTTTCTCCCCTCTCTCTCCAGATGAAATCTCGCTTCTTGTGACGGCCGGCCGCCCAACAACCTGCCCGCTTGACCCTATCCCCTCCTCTCTTCTCCAGACCATTTCCGGAGACCTTCTCCCTTACCTCACCTCGCTCATCAACTCATCCATGACCGCTGGCTACGTCCCTTCCGTCTTCAAGAGAGCGAGAGTTGCACCCCTTCTGAAAAAACCTACACTCGATCCCTCCGATGTCAACAACTACAGACCAGTATCGCTTCTTTCTTTTCTCTCCAAAACTCTTGAACGTGCCGTCCTTGGCCAGCTCTCCCGCTATCTCTCTCAGAATGACCTTCTTGATCCAAATCAGTCAGGTTTCAAGACTAGTCATTCAACTGAGACTGCTCTTCTCTGTATCACGGAGGCGCTCCGCACTGCTAAAGCTAACTCTCTCTCCTCTGCTCTCATCCTTCTAGACCTATCGGCTGCCTTCGATACTGTGAACCATCAGATCCTCCTCTCCACCCTCTCCGAGTTGGGCATCTCTGGCGCGGCCCACGCTTGGATTGCGTCCTACCTGACAGGTCGCTCCTACCAGGTGGCGTGGCGAGAATCTGTCTCCTCGCCACGCGCTCTCACCACTGGTGTCCCCCAGGGCTCTGTTCTAGGCCCTCTCCTATTCTCGCTATACACCAAGTCACTTGGCTCTGTCATAACCTCACATGGTCTCTCCTATCATTGCTATGCAGACGACACACAATTGATCTTCTCCTTTCCCCCTTCTGATGACCAGGTGGCGAATCGCATCTCTGCATGTCTGGCAGACATATCAGTGTGGATGACGGATCACCACCTCAAGCTGAACCTCGGCAAGATGGAGCTGCTCTTCCTCCCGGGGAAGGACTGCCCGTTCCATGATCTCGCCATCACGGTTGACAACTCCATTGTGTCCTCCTCCCAGAGCGCTAAGAACCTTGGCGTGATCCTGGACAACACCCTGTCGTTCTCAACTAACATCATGGCGGTGGCCCGTTCCTGTAGGTTCATGCTCTACAACATCCGCAGAGTACGACCCTGCCTCACACAGGAAGCGGCGCAGGTCCTAATCCAGGCACTTGTCATCTCCCGTCTGGATTACTGCAACTCGCTGTTGGCTGGGCTCCCTGCCTGTGCCATTAAACCCCTACAACTCATCCAGAACGCCGCAGCCCGTCTGGTGTTCAACCTTCCCAAGTTCTCTCACGTCACCCCGCTCCTCCGCTCTCTCCACTGGCTTCCAGTTGAAGCTCGCATCCGCTACAAGACCATGGTGCTTGCCTACGGAGCTGTGAGGGGAACGGCACCGCAGTACCTCCAGGCTCTGATCAGGCCCTACACCCAAACAAGGGCACTGCGTTCATCCACCTCTGGCCTGCTCGCCTCCCTATCACTGAGGAAGTACAGTTCCCGCTCAGCCCAGTCAAAACTGTTCGCTGCTCTGGCCCCCAATGGTGGAACAAACTCCCTCACGACGCCAGGACAGCGGAGTCAATCACCACCTTCCGGAGACACCTGAAACCCCACCTCTTCAAGGAATACCTAGGATAGGATAAGTAATCCTTCTCACCCCCCCCCCCCCTTAAATGATTTAGATGCACTATTGTAAAGTGGCTGTTCCACTGGATGTCAGGAGGTGAATTCACCAATTTGTAAGTCGCTCTGGATAAGAGCGTCTGCTAAATGACTTAAATGTAAATGTAAATGTAGAAAGAGAGCACAAGAAGATGAGAGAGAGATGTCTGTCCATTGGCAGGGATGACCAATAAAACCTCCCAGAGCTTAGCAACTGCTAATCAGCGAGTGAATAATGTCTTAGTTCCCAAACTTAGAGGAACAACCTTATTCCCACCCTCCATCCATCTAATATCCTGTCACCCACTCCATCTCTCGCTTCATCCTCTCCTCTAACCTTGCTGTGGTGGTAGCAGAGTGGCCACAGAAAGCTTTAAAGCTGTAATTAGCAGTAGCAGCAATAACAAAGTGTTCTTCCCACTCCTGTTTTGGTAAAAAGCTAAAGGATGGGGCTGGAGAAATGTAACCACTCCTAAATGCATAGACATAGCTATGGATGTAAGGACTGACCATCCATGATACCAAAATTGTAGTTTTAACCATGTTTTTATGCTATATGGTTTGTTTACATTTACTTTATTGACAAACATTGGAGTAAAACAAGTTTATATTTTGGGTTATTATGGGTACGACAGTTGAACTAAACTCATGGGGCATTTCTAAGTTATATTCCTCAATAATCAATGGGGACATACAAAAGTTTGGACAAGTCACACCTGTTAATTGAAATGCATTCCAGGTGACTACCTCATGAAGCTGGTTGAGAGAATGCCAAAAGCGTGCAAAGCTGTCATCAAGGCAAAGGATGGCTACTTTGAAGAATCTAAAATATAAGCTATATTTTGATTTGTTTAACGCTTTTTTGTTTACTACACGATTCCATATCTAATCAAAATTAAATCAAATTTGATTGGTCACTTGCACGTGTTTAGCAGATGTTATTGTGGGAGTAGTGAAATGCTTGTGCTTCTAGTTCCAACAGTGCAGCAATATCTAACAATTTCACAACATATACCCGATACACACAAATCTAAGTAAAGAAATGGAATTAAGAATATATAAATATATGGACAAGCAATGTTAGAGCTGCATACAGTCGTGGCCAAAAGTTTTGAGAATGACACAAATATTAATTTCCACAAAGTTTACTGCTTCAGTGTCTTTAGATATTTTTGTCAGATGTTACTATGGAATACTGAAGTATAATTACAAGCATTTCACAAGTGTCAAAGGCTTTTATTGACAATTACATTGTCACGCCTTGGTCTTAGTATTTTGTGTTTTAGATAATTAGTTGGTCAGGCCAGGGTGTGACATGGGTTTATGTTATTGTGTTGTCGTATTGGGATTGTGGTCAATTAGGGGTGTGTTTAGTTTAGGTTTGGCTGCCTGATGCGGTTCTCAATCAGAGTCAGGTGATTCTTGTTGTCTCTGATAGGGAACCGTATTTAGGTAGCCTGGGTTTCACTGTGTATTTCGTGGGTGATTGTTCCTGTCTCTGTGTAGTGTTCACCAGATAGGCTGTATTTAGGTTTCACGTTCCGTTTTGTTGTTTTTGTATTTGTCTCAGTATTTTTATGTAATCATTTTTGTTTCATTAAAAAACATGGGTAACCAACACGCTGCATTTCGGTCCGACTTTCTTGTGACAAACGAAGAACGCCGTTACATACATGAAGTTGATGCAAAGAGTTAATATTTGCAGTGTTGACCCTTCTTTTTCAAGACCTCTACAATCCGCACTGGCATGCTGTCAATTAACTTCTGAGCCACATCCTGACTGTTGGCATCCCATTCTTGCATAATCTATGCTTAGAGTTTGTCAGAATTTGTGGGTTTTTGTTTTGTCCACCCGCCTCTTGAGGGTTGACCACAAGTTCTCAATGGGATTAAGGTATGGGGAGATTCCTGGCCATGGACCCAAAATATCACCTTTGCCTTATAGCAAGGTGCTCCATCCTGCTGGAAAAATCATTGTTTGTCACCAAACTGTTCCTGGATGGTTGGGAGAAGTTGCTTTCGGAGGATATGTTGGTACCATTCTTTATTCATGGCTGTGTTTTTAGGCAAAATTGTGAGTGAGCCCACTCTCTTGGCTGAGAAGCAACCCCACACATGAATGGTCTCAGGGTGCTTTGCTGTTGGCATGACACAGGACTGATGGTAGCACTCACCTTGTCTTCTCCGGACAAGCTTTTTTCCGGATGCCCCAAACAATCGGAAAGGGGATTCATCAGAGAAAATGACTTTACCCCAGTCCTCAACAGTCCAATCCCTGTACCTTTTATAGAATATCAGTCTGTTCCTGATATATTTCCTAGAGGGAAGTGGCTTCTTTGCTGCCCTTCTTGACACTAGGCCATCCTCCAAACGTCCTCACCTCACTGTGCATGCAGATGCACTCACACCTGCCTGCTGCCATTCCTGAGCAAGCTCTGTACTGATAGTGCCCCAATCCCGTAGCTGAATCAATTTTAGAAGACGATCCTGGCGCTTGGTGGACTTTCTTGGGCGGCCTGAAGCCTTCTTCACAACAATTGAACCGCACTCCTTGAAGTTCTTGATGATCCAATAAATGGTTGATTTAGGTGCAATCTTACTGGCAGCAATACCTTTGCCTGTGAAGCCCTTTTTGTGCAAAGCAATGATGACGGCACATGTTTCCTTGCAGGTAACCATGTTCGACAGAGGAAGAACAATGATTCCAAGCACCACCCTCCTTTTGAAGCTTCCAGTCTGTTATTCAAACTCAATCAGCATGACAGAGTGATCTCCAGCCTTGTCCTCGTCAACACTCACACCTGTGTTAACGAGAGAATCACTGACATGATGTCAGCTGGTCCTTTTGTGGCAGGGCTGAAATGCAGTGGAAATGTTTTTTTTTCATTTGCATTTGCATGGCAAAGAGGGACTTTGCAAGTAATTGCAATTCATCTGATCACTCTTCATGTCACGCCTTGGTCTTAGTATTTTGTGTTTTAGTTTATTAGTTAGTCAGACCAGGGTGTGACATGGGGTTATTATGTATTGTGTTTTCGTATTGGGGTTTGTAGTAGTTGGGATGGTAGCTGATTAGGGGTGTGTGTTTAATAGGTTTGGCTGCCTGAGGCGGTTCTCAATCAGAGTCAGGTGATTCTCGTTGTCTCTGATTGGGAACCGTATTTAGGTAGCCTGGTTTTCGCTTTGTATTTCGTGGGTGATTGTTCCTGTCTCTGTGTAGTTTGCACCAGTCAGGCTGTAATAGGTTTCACGTTGTGTTTGTTGTTTTTGTATTTATAGTTATTTGTGTATAGTTCGTTCGTTTTGTCTTCCTAATAAACATGAGTAACTTACACGCTGCATTTCGGTCCGACTCTCTTTCAACAAAAGAAGAACGCCGTTACACTTCATAACATTCTGAAGTATATGCAAATTGCCATCATACAAACTGAGGCAACAGACTTTGTGAAAATTAATATTTGTGTCATTCCCAAAACTTTTGTTTTTTTTGTTGTTTACTAAGATGCAGTAAAATAGTGTAGAATACAGTATCTACATATGAGATGAGTAATGCAAGATATGTTAACCATATTAAAGTGACATTATTCAAGTGACTAGTGTTCCATTTATTAAAGTGGCCAATAATTAAAGTCTGTATATAGGCAGCAGCCTCACTGTGCTAATGATGGCTATTTAACAGTCTGATGGCCTTGAAATAGAAGCTGTTTTTCAGTCTCTCGGTCCCTGCTTTGATGCACCTGTACTGACCTCGCCTTCTGGATGATAGCGGGATGAACAGGCAGTGGCTCGGGTGGTTGTTGTCCTTGATGATCTTTTTGGCTTCCTGTGACATTGGGTGCTGTAGGTGTTCTGGAGGGCAGGTAGTTTGCCCCCGGTGATGCATTGAGAGCCCTGTGGTTGTGGGCGGTGCAGTTGCCGTACCAGGTGGTGATACAGCCAGACAGGATGCTCTCAATTGTGCATCTGTAAAAGTTTGTGAGGGTTTAAGGTGACAAGCCAAATTTGTGTTATTTCATAGTTTTGATGTCTTCACTATTATTCTATTCTACAATGTAGAAAATTGTAAAAATAAAGAAAACCCCTTGAATGAGTAGGTGTGTCCAAACCTTTGACTGGTACTTTATATCATTAATTTATAACAAAATGAATGGATATAGCAATTGCTGATTGCCCCTTTAAACCTACTGTCACACTGAAGAAGGGCTTAACCAGCAGTTAGTGTTTAAAAAACATTGCCTGCCAAGCCAAGTGGAACTAACCAAGGAGCTAAAACAATCTATATCCCACTTTCTGCTGTCTCACAGCAACTTAGTGAATCTTCTCCCTTCAGCAACCAACCTGAATACAGAGGAGTAAGTAGCATTGATCAACGATAAACAATTTGGTTGTTGTTTACTAAAGCGTGCAGCTGACTGATTCTCTTCTCACCTAAACTGAAGCCTTCACTGAGTGGGGAAAGGGGGATTTAAGGATAAAATGCAGATTCAGGAGGAGAGGAGTCATTGAATCCTGATCAGAAGGTTTTTCCTGTACTGCTGCTGCTGAAGCTGCCACATTCCATTAAAGTTGAATCGGAGTGATGAGGATAGCAGTGTTGGGGATAGGAGTGTTAGGGATAGGAGTGTTGTGGATAGGAGTGATGATAATATGACTGTTGAGGATAGGAGTGTTGAGGATAGGAATGATGAGGATAGCAGAAATGAGGATAGGAGTGATGAGGATAGGAGTGTTGAGGATAGCAGTGATGAGGATATGAGTGATGAGGATAGCAGTGATGAAAATAGCAGTGATGAAGATAGTAGTGATGAGGACAGTAGTGTTGACGATAGGAGTGATGAGGATAGCAGTGATGAGGATAGGAGTGATGAAGATAGTAGTGATGAGGACAGTAGTGTTGAGGATAGGAGTGATGAGGATAGCAGTGATGAGGATAGGAGTGTTGAGGATAGCAGTGATGAGGATAGGGGTGTTGAGGATAGGAGTGATGAGGATAGGAGTGTTGAGGATAGGAGTGTTGAGGATAGGAGTGATGAGGATAGGAGTGTTGAGGATAGCAGTGATGAGGATAGCAGTGTTGAGGATACGAGTGATGCGGATAGGAGTGTTGTGGATAGGAGTGATGAGGATAGCAGTGTTGAGGATAGCAGTGATGAGGTTAGCAGTGATGAGGATAGGAGTTATGAGGATAGGAGTGATGCGGATAGGAGTGTTGTGGATAGCAGTGATGAGGATAGGAGTGATGAGGATAGCAGTGTTGAGGATAGCAGTGATGAGGATAGCAGTGATGAGGATAGGAGTTATGAGGATAGGAGTGATGAGGATAGCAGTGTTGAGGATAGCAGTGATGAGGATAGCAGTGATGAGGATAGGAGTTATGAGGATAGGAGTGATGAGGATAGCAGTGTTGAGGATAGCAGTGATGAGGATAGCAGTGATGAGGATAGCAGTGATGAGGATAGGAGTGTTGAGGATAGCAGTGATGAGGATAGGAGTGTTGAGGATAGGAGTGTTGAGGATAGGAGTGGTGAGGATAGGAGTGTTGAGGATAGGAGTGATGAGGATAGCAGTGATGAGGATAGGAGTGATGAGGATAGGAGTGATGAGGATAGCAGTGTTGAGGATAGGAGTGTTGAGGATAGGAGTAATGATGCAGGATAGTGTGAATGAGTCACTAGGCATCCTGGTTTGGCTTGATGAAAGATAGTCTTCCTTACTATGTCTCTTCTGCCAGTTGGCTCAACCTCACCTTTTCCAGGCGCTTTACTTAGAGATATAAGGCTCCTGTCTCCCAGCTCCACACAGATGGTACTTCTGACCATCTGCGGGTAGTTAGTTTCCCTTTCTCCATAAATATGGAAGCAGAGTGAATGACATCTGAATCTTTAATAGGATCAATCAGCCCCGTAATGTCACAACAAGAACACCATAGAAGATCCAATCAGAACCACCAGAGCAAAGACACAGGAAATGCTACAAATGCTCCTCGAAATGAGGGGAATGACCAGAACATTTTTTTCATGTTCAGTTTGTGAAGGGAGCATTAGACTCAGATAAATCTTCCTGTAGGTTGGGATTAGAGGAGGAATGTGTGTGAGGTAATGTCCGTGTTCCATTCTCCACCCACCCCACCCCACACACACACACACACACACACACACACACACACACACACAGATAAATCATCCCCGCCGACGGCACAGGACACGCAACACACACCGTAGCTTCCCGTGACATACACCTCAGCGTAGCTCAGTAGAACACTTTGGCTCAGCGTAACAGTCTGTGCTGAAGAATTATTGGTGTAGGTGAGAGTACTGCATGTCTGAGTGTGTCAGTGATACCATCACACCCATCTATTCTACTTCTCTGTGTCTGTGGGTCATGCAGTTCCTCTTAGTTGTCTCTCTCTCACTCCCTTCTGTCAAATCTCACCCCCATCTTTCCTTCTCTCTCTTTCTATTTTCTATATTGCCTCTATATTTTGTTTAAAACGCTCCCTTTGTTCCGCTCTCCTTCCATCTCGGACACAGACATCCTTATTCATAAGAGACTTAGATCTGTGTCTACTTGTAACGGCCGTCTGTGGTGGAAGAAGAGGAGGACCAATGCGCAGCGTGGTAAGTGTCCATATTTTTAATTAATAAATTGAACACTGAACAAAAACAACAAAGTGAATGAACAAAACCGAAACAGTTCTGTCTGATGCAGAATACAAACAGTCAACAGAAAATAATCACCCACAAATCAAGGGTGAAAACAGGCTGCCTAAGTATGGTTCTCAATCAGGGACAACGATAGACAGCTGCCTCTGATTGACAACCATACCAGGCCAAATACAGAAATATCAACTCATAGAAAAAACAAACATAGACAACCCAACCAACTCACGCCCTGACCATACTAAAACAAAGACATAACAAAAGAACTGAGGTCAGAACGTGACACTACTCTACCTCAATAACTACCTGCTACCTTTCTAAATCCTATCCTACTACCCCCTACTTATCTACATTCACAGTGTCACCAGCAAAGCACCCCCCAGGTGTTATTTCATAGTTTGGATCTGTTCACTATTATTCTACAATGTAAAAAATAGTAAAAATAAAGAAAAACCCTGGAATGAGTAGGTGTGTCCAAACCTTTGACTGGTACTGTACCTGTACCATATGCTGATGAGTGAACAATGTCTTAGTTCCCCAAACGACTGTGTAACAGTTTGTTTTCCCTGAGTTAAAAGAGTTCCTGATAAAGGGTTTTAAACACATTCTGGAACAGTAATGTGTTAAGTAAGATGAGAGTGAGCAGTTGTTTCGCATTAATACCCAGCCAGAGCAAGAATGATGAAAACATCAGAAGTGGATCCATTCCAGTCCCAGTAAAACTAGGGCAAACTGCCTAGATGTTAGCGTTGTTATGGCTTTGCTGCTAACAGTGTTATTGCCTGTTCTGTTGCGAGCCCTGGGAGAATAGAGAAGCAGAGTTGTGAGCAGTAGAGAGACCAGTACAAGCAGCTATGGGTGGATGGAAGTACGATCTAGGCCCGTATTCACAAAGCGTCTCAGAGATCAGTTTTGCCAGTTTTGCCTTTTAGATCATAATGAAAAATATGATTAATTAGTGCTGTTGATCCAGTTTCTGCTGTTCTGCCTGCAGCTATGGAACCTTGACCTGTTCACCGGACATGCTGTTTCGACCCCCAAATGTTCGGCTATGAAAAGCCAACTGACATTTACACCTGAGGTGTTGACCTCTTCCACCCTCTACAACCACTGTGATTATTATTTCAACCCTGCTGGTCATCTATGAACATTTGAACATTTTGAAGAACAATCGGGCCTTAATGGCCATGTACTGTTATAATCCTCACCTGGAACAGCCAGAAGAGGAATGGCCACCCCTCAGAGCCTGGTTCCTCTCTAGGTTTCTTCCTAGGTTCCTGCTTTTCTTTTTTTCTTAAAAAAAAATGTTTACCCCCTTTTCTCCCCAATTTCGTGGTGTCCAATTGTTAGTAGTTACTATCTTGTCTCATCGCTACAACTCCCGTACGGGCTTGGGAGAGACGAGGGTCGAAAGTCATGCGTCCTCCACTGCGCCACCCGGGAGGCCCAGGTTCCTGCCTTTCTATGGAGTTTTTCCTAGCCACTGTGCTTCTACATCTGCATTGCTTGCTCTTAGGGCAGGATTTCTGTATAAGCACATTGTGACAACTGCTGATGTAAAAATGGCTTTATGAATACATTTGATAGATGGCATATGGACAGACCCTAGATCAGCACTCCTACTCTGAGATGCTTTGCGGATACAGGCCCTGGCCTCAGAACCACCTTCAGGGTGGGTTTGACACAGAGATGTGACCTCCCATGTTGCAGTAGTTTGCATATTTGTTCCCTTGATGGTTCCAGAATCAAAACTTCTCGCGCCCATTTTTACGCTTCATTTATTGAAATGATGCAGATCATTACTGTAAATCAGACGTTTTTGAATACTGTGGAGGATATGGACAGTGAAGGGGGGGTGAGGAGTGGGAGAGAGCTTGTCAGCGAGGCTAGTTTAGCGTTTATCAGATGAAGCCATTATCAGAGAGTTTTGGGCTGGCTGTTGCCATAGCTGCTGGCTGTTGACAAAACAATTGTTTCTTAATGATGGGTTTTTGTTCAATAGGCATAGAGTTAATCAACGCAGCTCAGGACACACACACACACACACACACACAGACAAGACATTACACACAGTAACTCATAAAGAAGAAGACATGATTAATGTCTTCTCATTTTGTTGCTGTATTACTTGGCACTGCACTGATTGTGTTTTTTAGCAAAATCAAATCTAATGGGTAAATTAATAAGCATTAGCGCTAGCTAGCTGAGGATAAGTAGTTATAATTTTCCTCTACAGGCAATCATCAGACTAAATCAGACTGTGTCTACACAACTAACAAACATCTTCACGCAATTCTCTGCCTGGCCAGCTGACACAAAGAAACACAACTTTTATGATTTATGATGGTAAGCAGGGGGAGTGTGTGTTCAAAACAATCAGTTGTTGTGTCACTTTTTACTACTGATACACTGCAGACTGATACACTGCAGACTGATACACTGCAATGCAGACTACTGATACTCTCTGGACTTTAAAAACAACTCAATACACATGTCATTTGATCTAGCCTAGCCATCAGTGAATCTGAAGAAAACAAACAGGTGGGCAAATAAAGACAAACACGATGACAATAGAATCCCAATGCCAACCCCATGCCAACTAAATCAAGTCCCTAAAAGGCCACAAAACAGCTGACTCCACAGCTGGCCCTGTAGCAGTAACACATGAGCTCATATACAGATGTAGGACCTTCATTCGAGTCAGTTTGCTACAGCAGGAAAATAATCCTGCAGCAACAGGAAATCATCATTATTATGTAGATTATAATGAATGGACATTTTTATAAA
This sequence comes from Oncorhynchus masou masou, assembly GCF_036934945.1. Classification (NCBI taxonomy): domain Eukaryota; kingdom Metazoa; phylum Chordata; class Actinopteri; order Salmoniformes; family Salmonidae; genus Oncorhynchus; species Oncorhynchus masou. The sequence goes on along the minus strand of NC_088239.1, from coordinate 68,070,314 downwards.
GGTTGATACATTTTTCGTTATGGCAAATCAAGTATGACATTTCATAATGACAAAAAGTTTTCTAAAGTTTAAAACTCATACAATACAAGTTTGCATTTCCTGCTCTGCAGGAACATTCTCAGCAACAAAAGAGAGATCAAATTAATATCCTACATCTGTAGGCTACAATCTCTATGGCAGTAGCTATGACACTTAGTTCAGCCTTAACGGGGAACCAATGACACAGAGTAGAGTAAAAGGCTCTGGCAATCCCTCAAACGGTTGAATGGCATAGACAGGAAAGTACAAAATAGTCCCATTATTCTGTCCATTTTCAGTTATGGTAACATAAGAGAGAGCGAAAGAGCGAGAGAGAGAAGTTGATTTAAAAAAAGCCTTTGACTCAATTTGGCATGAGGTTCTGCAATACAAATTGAAGGAAAGTGGTGTTGGGGGAAAAACATACAACATTATAAAATCCATGTACACAACCAACAAGTGTGCGGTTAAAATTGTCAAAAAACACACACATTTCATTCCACAGGGCCGCGAGGTGAGACAGGGATGCAGCTTAAGCCCCACCCACTTTAACATGTATATCAACGAATTGGCGAGGGCACTAGAACAGTCTGCAGCACCCGGTCTCACCCTACTAGAATATGAAGTCAAATGTCTACTGTTTGCTGATGATCTGGTGCTTCTGTCCCCAACTAAGGAGGGCCTACAGCAGCACCTAGATCTTCTACACTGATTCTGCCAGACCTGGGCTCTGACAGTAAATCTCAGTAAGATAAAAAAATATATACAAATTCCATCTAGACACTGTTGCCATAGAGCAAACAATAAACTAAACATACCTCGGCCTAAACATCAGCGCCACAGGTAACTTCCACAAAGCTGTGAATGATCTGAGAAACAAGGCAAGAAGGGCCTTCTATGTCATCAAAAGGAACATAAAATTCGACATAGCAATTAGGATCTGGCTAAAAATACTTGAATCATTTATAGAACCCATTGTCATTTATGGTTGTGAAGTCTGGGGTCCGCTCACCATCCAAGAATTCACAAAATGGGACAAAACCAAATTAAGAATCTGCATGCAGAATTCAACAAACATATCCTCTTTCTCCCTTTCATTCTCTCTCTAGGAGGACCTGAGCCCTAGGACCATGCCTCAGGACTACCTGACATGATGACTCCTTGCTGTCCCAAGTCCACCTGGCCGTGCTGCTGCTCCAGTTTCAACTGTTCTGCCTGTGATTATTATTATTATTTGACCATGCTTGTCGTTTATGAACATTTGAACATCTTGGCCCTGTTCTGTTATAATCTCCACCCGGCACAGCCAGAAGAGGACTGGCCACCCAACATAGCCTGGTTCCTCTCAAGGTTTCTTCCTAGGTTTTGGCCTTTCTAGGGAGTTTTTCCTAGCCAACGTGCTTCAACACCTGCATTGCTTGCTGTTTGGGGTTTTAGGCTGGGTTTCTGTACAGCACTTTGAGATATCAGCTGATGTACGAAGGGCTATATAAATAAATTTGATTTGATTAGTAGTAATGATGATGGTAGTGATAGCAGTTTAGTGATGGTGGTGGTGGTAGTAATAATGATGGTGGTAGTGATAGCAGTTTAGTGATGGTGGTGGTAGTAGTAGCAATAATGGTTGTGATAGCAGTTTAGTGATGGTAGTGGAAGTAGTAATAATGATGATGGTAGTGACAGCAGTTTAGTGATGGTGGTGGTAGTAGTAATAATGATGATGGCAGTGATAGCAGTTTAGTGATGGTGGTGGTAGTAGTAGCAATAATGGTAGTGATAGAGGTTTTGTGAAGGTGGTGGTAGTAGTAATGATGATGGTAGTGATAGCAGTTTAGTTATGGTGGTGGTAGTAGTAGAAATGATGACGGTAGTGATAGCAGTTGAGTGATGATGGTGGTAGTAGTAATAATGATGATGGTAGTGATAGCAGTTTAGTAATGGTGGTAGTAGAAGTAATGATGACGGAAGTGATAGCAGTTTAGTGGTGGTGGTGGTAGTAGTAGTAGTAATGATGATGGTAGTGATAGCAGTTTAGTGATGGTGGTGGTGGTGGTAGTAATGATGATGGTAGTGAAAGCAGTTTAGTGATGGTGGTGGTGGTAGTAGTAGTAATGATGATGGTAGGGATAGCAGTTTAGTGATGGTGGTGGTGGTAGTAGTAATAATGATGATGGTAGTGATAGCAGTTTAGTGAAGCTGGTGGTAGAAGTAATGATGACAGAAGTGATAGCAGTTTAGTGATGGTGGTGGTAGTAGTAGTAGTAATGCTGATGGAGTGATAGCAGTTTAGTGATGGTGGTGGTAGAAGTAATGATGGTGGTAGTGATAGCAGTTTAGTGATGGTGGTGGTGGTAGTAGTAGTAATGATGATGGTAGTGATAGCAGTTTAGTGATAGTGGTGGTGGTAGTCGTAGTAATGATGATGGTAGTGATAGCAGTTTATTGATAGTGGTGGTGGTAGTAGTAGTAATGATTATGGTAGTGATTGCAGTTTAGTGAAGGTGGTGGTGGTAGTAGTAGTAATGATGATGGTAGTGATAGCAGTTTAGTGATGGTGGTGGTGGTACTAGTAGTAATGATGATGGTAGTAATAGCAGTTTAGTGAAGGTGGTGGTGCTAGTAGTAGTAATGATCATGGTAGTGATAGCAGTTTAGTGAAGCTGGTGGTGGTAGTAGTAGTAATGATGATGGTAGTGATAGCAGTTTAGTGATAGTGGTGGTGGTAGTAGTATTAATGATGATGGTAGTGATAGCAGTTTAGTGATAGTGGTGGTGGTAGTAGTAATAATGATGGTGGTAGTGATAGCAGTTTTGTGAAGGTGGTGGTAGTAGTAATAATAATGATGGTAGTGATAACAGTTTAGCGATGGTGGTGGTAGTAGTAATGATGATGGTAGTGATAGCAGTTTAGTGATGGTGGTACTAGTAGTAATGATGATGGTAGTGATAGCAGTTTTGTGATAGTGGTGGTGGTAGAGGTAGTAATGGTGATGGTAGTGATAGCAGTTTAGTGATGGTGGTGGTAGTAGTTGTAATGATGATTGTCATGATAGCAGGTTAGTGAGTGTGGTGGTGGTAGTAGTAGTGATGATAATGGTAGTGATAGCAGTTTAGTGAATGTGGTGGTAGTAGTAATGATAATGGTAGTGATAGCAGTTCAGTGACAGTGGGGGTGGTAGTAGTAGTATTGATGAAGGTAGTGATAGCAGTTTAGTGATGGTGGTGGAAGTAGTAATGATGATGGTAGTGATAGCAGTTTGGTGAAGGTGGTGGTGGTAGTAGTAGTAATGATAATGGTAGTGATAGCAGTTTAGTGAAGGTGGTGGTGGTAGTAGTAGTAATGATGATGGTAGTAATAGCAGTTTTGTGATGGTGGTGGTGTTACTAGTAGTAATGATGATGGTAGTAATAGCAGTTTTGTGATGGTGGTGGTGTTACTATTAGTAATGATGATGGTAGTAATAGCAGTTTAGTGAAGGTGGTGGTGGTAGTAGTAGTAATGATAATGGTAGTGATGGCAGTTTCGTGAAGGTGGTGGTGGTTGTAGTAATGATGATGGTATTGATAGCAGTTTTGTGATGGTGGAGGTGATAGCAGTAATGGTGATGGTAGTGATAGCAGTTAGTGAAGGTGGTGGTTGTAGTAATGATGATGAAAGTTATAACAGTTAGTGAAAGTGGTGGTAGTAGTAATAATGATGATGGTAGTGATAGCAGTTAGTGAAGGTGGTGGTTGTAGTAATGATGATGGTAGTTATAACAGTTAGTGAAGGTGGTGGTAGTAGTCATAATGATGATGGTAGTGATAGCAGTTAGTGAAGGTGGTGGTTGTAGAAATGATGATGATGGTAGTGATAGCAGTTTAGTGATGTTGGAGGTAGTAATGATGATGGTAGTGATAAGTTTAGTGATGGTGGTGGTAGTAATGATGATGGTAGTGATAACAGTTTAGTAATGGTGGTGGTGGTGGTAGTAGTAGTAATGATGATGGTAGTGAAAGCAGTTTAGTGATGGTGGTGGTGGTAGTAGTAGTAATGATGATGGTAGTGATAGCAGTTTAGTGAAGGTGGAACTAGTAGTAATGATGATGGTAGTGAAAGCAGTTTAGTGATGGTGGTGGTAGTAGTAGAGGTAATGATGATGGTAGTGATAGCAGTTTAGTGATGGTGTTGGTGGTGGTAGTAATGATGATGGTAGTGAAAGCAGTTTAGTGATGGTGGTGGTAGTAGTAGTAATGATGATGGCAGTGATAGCAGTTGAGTGATGATGGTGGTAGTAGTAGTAATGATGATGGTAGTGATAGCAGTTTAGTGATGGTGGTGGTAGTAGTAATAATGATGATGATAGTGATAGCAGTTGAGTGATGATGGAGGTAGTAGTAATAATGATGATGGTAGTGATAGCAGTTTAGTGATGGTGGTGGTGGTAGTAGTAATAATGATGATGGTAGTGATAGCAGTTTAGTGATGGTGGTGGTAGTAGTAGTAATGATGATGGCAGTGATAGCAGTTGAGTGATGATGGTGGTAGTAGTAGTAATGATGATGGTAGTGATAGCAGCTTAGTGATGGTGGTGGTAGTAGTAATGATGATGATGGTAGTGATAGCAGTTTAGTGATGGTGGTGGTAGAAGTAATGATGGTGGTAGTGATTGCAGTTTAGTGATGGTGATCGTTGTAGTAATGATGATGATGGTAGTGATAGCAGTTTAGTGACGGTGGTGGTAGTAGTAATGATAATGGTAGTGATAGCAGTTCAGTGACAGTGGGGGTGGTAGTAGTAGTAATGATGATGGTAGTGATATTAGTTTAGTGAAGGTGGTGGTGGAACTAGTAGTAATGATGATGGTAGTGAAAGCAGTTTAGAGATAGTTGTGGTGGTACTAGTAGTAATGATGATGGTAGTGATAACAGTTTAGTGATAGTGGTGGTGGTAGTAGTAGTAATGATGATGGTAGTGATAGCAGTTTATTGATAGTGGTGGTGGTAGTAGTAGTAATGATGATGGTAGTGATAGCAGTTTAGTGATAGTGGTGGTGGTAGTAGTAGTAATGATGATGGTAGTGATAGCAGTTTATTGATAGTGGTGGTGGTAGTAGTAGTAATGATGATGGTAGTGATAGCAGTTTAGTGATAGTGGTGGTGGTAGTCGTAGTAATGATGATGGTAGTGATAGCAGTTTAGTGATAGTGGTGGTGGTAGTCGTAGTAATGATGATGGTGGTGATAGCAGTTTAGTGATAGTGGTGGTGGTAGTAGTAGTAATGATGATGGTAGTGATTACAGTTTAGTGAAGGTGGTGGTGGTAGTAGTAGTAATGATTATGGTAGTGATAGCAGTTTTGTGATGGTGGTGGTGGTACTAGTAGTAATGATGATGGTAGTAATAGCAGTTTAGTGAAGGTGGTGGTGGTGGTGGTGGTAGTAGTATGGTAATGGTAGTGATAGCAGTTTAGTGAAGCTGGTGGTGGTAGAGGTAGTAATGATGATGGTAGTGATAGCAGTTTAGTGATGGTGGTGGTAGTAGTAATAATGATGGTGGTAGTGATGGCAGTTTTGTGAAGGTGGTGGTAGTAGTAATAATGATGATGGTAGTGATAGCAGTTTAGTGATAGTGGTGGTGGTAGTAGTAGTAATGATGATGGTAGTGATAGCAGTTTAGTGATAGTGGTGGTGGTAGTAGTAGTAATGATGATGGTAGTGATAGCAGTTTAGTGATGGTGGTGGTAGTAGTAATAATGATGGTTGTAGTGATAGCAGTTTAGTGATGGTGGTGGTACTAGTAATAATGATGATGGTAGTGATAGCAGTTTTGTGAAGGTGGTGGAAGTAGTAATAATGATGATGTAGTGATAACAGTTTAGTGATGGTGGTGGTAGTAGTAATAATGATGATGTAGTGATAACAGTTTAGTGATGGTGGTGGTAGTAGTATTGATGATGGTCGTGATAACAGTTTAGTGATGGTGGTGGTGGTGGTAGTAGTAGTAATGATGATGGTAGTGATGGCAGTTTAGTGATGGTGGTGGTAGTAGTAATAATGATGATGGTAGTGATAGCAGTTTAGTGGTGGTGGTGGTTGTAGTAGAGAGAGAGAGAGAGGGAGAGAGAGAGAGAGAGAGAGAGATGGGAGCAATAGAAGAGAAAGCAGAAAGCAGATACAGAAAGAAGGAGAGAAACTGAGAAAGGTATTACTTCCGATAACCCAGATACAGAGGGATCAGAGAAAGACAGAGAGAGACTGACAGATACAGAGCAAACGGAGAAAGACAGAGAGAAACTGACAGATACAGAGGGAACAGAGAAAGACAGAGAGAGACTGACAGATACAGAGGGAACAGAGAAAGACAGAGAGAGACTGACAGATACAGAGGGAACAGAGAAAGACAGAGAGAGACTGACAGATACAGAGCGAACGGAGATAGACAGAGAGAGACTGACAGATACAGAGGGAACAGAGAAAGTCAGAGAGAGACTGACAGATACAGAGCCAACGAAGAAAGACAGAGAGAAACTGACAGATACAGAGGGAACAGAGAAAGACAGAGAGAGACTGACAGATACAGAGGGAACAGAAAAAGACAGAGAGAAACTGACAGATACAGAGGGAACAGAGAAAGACAGAGAGAGACTGACAGATACAGAGGGAACAGAGAAAGACAGAGAGACTGACAGATACAGAGGGAACAGAGAAAGTCAGAGAGACTGACAGATACAGAGGGAACAGAGAAAGACAGAGACTGACAGATACAGAGGGATCAGAGAAAGACAGAGAGAGACTGACAGATACAGAGCGAACGGAGAAAGACAGAGAGAAACTGACAGATACAGAGGGAACAGAGAAAGACAGAGAGAGACTGACAGATACAGAGGGAACAGAGAAAGACAGAGAGAGACTGACAGATACAGAGCGAACGAAGAAAGACAGAGAGAAACTGACAGATACAGAGGGAACAGAGAAAGACAGAGAGAGACTGACAGATACAGAGGGAACAGAGAAAGACAGAGAGAAACTGACAGATACAGAGGGAACAGAGAAAGACAGAGAGAGACTGACAGATACAGAGGGAACAGAGAAAGACAGAGAGAGACTGACAGATACAGAGGGAACAGAGAAAGACAGAGAGAGACTGACAGATACAGAGCGAACGGAGATAGACAGAGAGAGACTGACAGATACAGAGGGAACAGAGAAAGTCAGAGAGAGACTGACAGATACAGAGCCAACGAAGAAAGACAGAGAGAAACTGACAGATACAGAGGGAACAGAGAAAGACAGAGAGAGACTGACAGATACAGAGGGAACAGAGAAAGACAGAGAGAGACTGACAGATACAGAGCGAACGGAGATAGACAGAGAGAGACTGACAGATACAGAGGGAACAGAGAAAGTCAGAGAGAGACTGACAGATACAGAGGGAACAGAGAAAGACAGAGAGAAACTGACAGATACAGAGGGAACAGAGAAAGACAGAGAGAGACTGACAGATACAGAGGGAACAGAGAAAGTCAGAGAGACTGACAGATACAGAGGGAACAGAGAAAGACAGAGAGAAACTGACAGATACAGAGGGAACAGAGAACGACAGAGAGACTGTCAGATAGATACAGAGGGAACAGAGAAAGACAGAGAGAAACTGACAGATACAGAGGGAACAGAGAATGACAGAGAGACTGTCAGATACAGAGGGAACAGAGAACGACAGAGAGACTGTCAGATACAGAGGGAACAGAGAAAGACAGAGAGAAACTGACAGATACAGAGGGAACAGAGAACGACAGAGAGACTGTCAGATACAGAGGGAACAGAGAAAGACAGAGAGACTGACAGATACAGAGGGAACAGAGAAAGTCAGAGAGACTGACAGATACAGAGGGAACAGAGAAAGACAGAGACTGACAGATACAGAGGGATCAGAGAAAGACAGAGAGAGACTGACAGATACAGAGCGAACGGAGAAAGACAGAGAGAAACTGACAGATACAGAGGGAACAGAGAAAGACAGAGAGAGACTGACAGATACAGAGGGAACAGAGAAAGACAGAGAGAGACTGACAGATACAGAGCGAACGAAGAAAGACAGAGAGAAACTGACAGATACAGAGGGAACAGAGAAAGACAGAGAGAGACTGACAGATACAGAGGGAACAGAGAAAGACAGAGAGAAACTGACAGATACAGAGGGAACAGAGAAAGACAGAGAGAGACTGACAGATACAGAGGGAACAGAGAAAGACAGAGAGAGACTGACAGATACAGAGGGAACAGAGAAAGACAGAGAGAGACTGACAGATACAGAGCGAACGGAGATAGACAGAGAGAGACTGACAGATACAGAGGGAACAGAGAAAGTCAGAGAGAGACTGACAGATACAGAGCCAACGAAGAAAGACAGAGAGAAACTGACAGATACAGAGGGAACAGAGAAAGACAGAGAGAGACTGACAGATACAGAGGGAACAGAGAAAGACAGAGAGAAACTGACAGATACAGAGGGAACAGAGAAAGACAGAGAGAGACTGACAGATACAGAGGGAACAGAGAAAGACAGAGAGAAACTGACAGATACAGAGGGAACAGAGAAAGACAGAGAGAGACTGACAGATACAGAGGGAACAGAGAAAGACAGAGAGAGACTGACAGATACAGAGGGAACAGAGAAAGACAGAGAGAAACTGACAGATACAGAGGGAACAGAGAAAGACAGAGAGAGACTGACAGATACAGAGGGAACAGAGAAAGACAGAGAGAGACTGACAGATACAGAGGGAACAGAGAAAGACAGAGAGAAACTGACAGATACAGAGGGAACAGAGAAAGACAGAGAGAGACTGACAGATACAGAGGGAACAGAGAAAGACAGAGAGAGACTGACAGATACAGAGGAAGAGAGAATATACTGTTCGGTTCCAGTAAGTCTCTGGTATAACGGTAAGGGGAGGTTAGTGGTGGCCACCCCATGGGCCGTAGAGCGTAGAGCTGCCTTCAACACACACACATACACATACACACACGGCACAGTCTTGTGTGAAATTCCATCACCGCTGGGCAGGAATTTAATGTTTCACTTTAACAGGCTTATGGCGAGCTGTTCACTGGGGTGTTTTCTAAAGATGGCTGGCCAGAGAGATCAGAGTGAGAGACAGACAGGCTTTCCATATCAGCAATCCCCAGGCCCAGTCCAGAGCCCAGACACACCGGCTGGCTAATACCACCATCACCACACACAAACACAGGATGAACCCTGCCAAGATAGAGGGAGGGAGAGAGGGAAGGAGAGAAAGAAAGAGAGACAGACTGAAATTACTGTTCGCTGACTCCTTCTATGGTCCTGGGGGTAATGAAGCAGCTTCTTGTCCACATCTTGGTTTAACACTAACCCTAACCCTAGCTTCATGTCCACATCCTGGTTTAACACTAACCCTAGCTTCATGTCCACATCCTGGATTAACACTAACCCTAGCTTCATGTCCACATCCTGGTTTAACCCTAACCCTAGCTTCATGTCCACATCCTGGTTTAACCCTAACCCTAGCTTCATGTCCACATCCTGGTTTAACACTAACCCTAGCTTCATGTCCACATCCTGGATTAACACTAACCCTAGCTTCATGTCCACATCATGGTTTAACCCTAACCCTAGCTTCATGTCCACATCCTGGTTTAACACTAACACTAGCTTCATGTCCACATCCTGGTTTAACACTAACCCTAGCTTCATGTCCACATCCTGGTTTAACACCAACCCTAGCTTCATGTCCACATCTTGGTTTAACACTAACACTAACCCTAGCTTCATGTCCACATCCTGGTTTAACACTAACCCTAGCTTCATGTCCACATCTTGGTTTAACACTAACCCTAGCTTCATGTCAACATCTTGGTTTAACACTAACACTAAACCTAGCTTCATGTCCACATCCTGGTTTAACACTAACCCTAGCTTCATGTCCACATCTTGGTTTAACACTAACCCTAGCTTCATGTCCACATCTTGGTTTAACACTAACACTAACCCTAGCTTCATGTCCACATCCTGGTTTAACACTAACCCTAGCTTCATGTCCATATCCTGGTTTAACAATAACCCTAGCTTCATGTCCACATCCTGGTTTAACACTAAACCTAGCTTCATGTCCACATCCTGGTTTAACCCTAACCCTAGCTTCATGTCCACATCCTGGTTTAACACTAACCCTAACTTCATGTCCACATCCTGGTTTAACCCTAACCCTAGCTTCATGTCCACATCCTGGTTTAACACTAACCCTAGCTTCATGTCCACATACTGGTTTAACACTAACCCTAGCTTCATGTCCACATCCTGGTTTAACCCTAACCCCAGCTTCATGTCCACATCCTGGTTTAACACTAACACTAACACTAGCTTCATGTCCACATCCTGGTTTAACACTAACACTCACCCTAGCTTCATGTCCATATCCTGGTTTAACAATAACCCTAGCTTCATGTCCACATCCTGGTTTAACACTAACCCTAGCTTCATGTCCACATCCTGGTTTAACACTAACACTAACCCTAGCTTCATGTCCACATCCTGGTTTAACACTAACCCTAGCTTCATGTCCACATCCTGGTTTAACACTAACCCTAGCTTCATGTCCAATATCCTGGTTTAACCCTAACACAAGCTTCATGTCCACATCCTGGTTTACCACTAACACTAACCCTAGCTTCATGTCCACATCCCGGTTCCACCCTAACCCTAGCTTCTTGTCCACATCCTGGTTTAACACTAACACTAGCTTCATGTCCACATCCTGGTTTAACACTAACCCTAGCTTCATGTCCCCATCCCGGTTCCACACTAACCCTAGCTTCATGTCCACATCCCGGTTCCACCCTAACCCTAGATTCATGTCCACATCCTGGTTCCACCCTAACCCTAGCTTCTTGTCCACATCCTGTTTTAACACTAACACTAACCCTAGCTTCATGTCCACATCCTGGTTTAACCCTAACCCTAGCTTCTTGTCCACATCCTGGATTAACACTTACACTAACCCTAGCTTCATGTCCACATCCTGGTTTAACCCTAACCCTAGCTTCATGTCCACATCCCGGTTCCACCCTAACCCTAGCTTCTTGTCCACATCCAGGTTCCACCGTAACCCTAGCTACATGCCCACATCCCGGTTCCACCCTAACCCTAGCTTCATGTCCACATCCTGGTTCAACATTAACCCTAGCTTCTTGTCCACATCCTGGTTTAACACTAACCCTAGCTTCATGTCCACATCCCGGTTCCACCCTAACCCTAGCTTCTTGTCCACATCCTGGTTTAACACTAACCCTAGCTTCATGCCCACATCCTGGTTTAAACCTAACCCTAGCTTCATGTCCACATCCTGGTTTAACACTAACCCTACCTTCTTGTCCACATCCTGGTTCCACCCAAAACCTAGCTTCATGTCCACATCCTGGTTTAACCCTAACCCTAGCTTCTTGTCCACATCCTGGATTAACACTTACACTAACCCTAGCTTCATGTCCACATCCTGGTTTAACCCTAACCCTAGCTTCATGTCCACATCCCGGTTCCACCCTAACCCTAGCTTCTTGTCCACATCCAGGTTCCACCGTAACCCTAGCTACATGCCCACATCCCGGTTCCACCCTAACCCTAGCTTCATGTCCACATCCTGGTTCAACATTAACCCTAGCTTCTTGTCCACATCCTGGTTTAACACTAACCCTAGCTTCATGTCCACATCCCGGTTCCACCCTAACCCTAGCTTCTTGTCCACATCCTGGTTTAACACTAACCCTAGCTTCATGCCCACATCCTGGTTTAAACCTAACCCTAGCTTCATGTCCACATCCTGGTTTAACACTAACCCTACCTTCTTGTCCACATCCTGGTTCCACCCAAAACCTAGCTTCATGTCCACATCCTGGTTTAACACTAAGCCTAGCTTCATGTCAACATCCTGGTTTAACACTAACCCTAACCCTAGATTCATGTCCACATCCTGGTTTAACATTAACCATAGCTTCATGTCCACATCCTGGTTTAACACTAACCCTAGCTTCATGTCCACATCCCGGTTCCACCCTAACCCTAGCTTCTTGTCCACATCCTGGTTTAACACTAACACTAACCCTCGCTTCATGTCCACATCCTGGTTTAACCCTAACCCTAGCTTCATGTCCACATCCTAGTTTAACACTAACCCTAACTTCATGGCCACATCCTGGTTTAACACTAACCCTAGCTTCTTGTTCACAGCCTGGTTCCACCCTAACCCTAGCTTCTTGTCCACATACCGGTTCCACCCTAACCCTAGCTTCTTGTCCACATCCTGGTTCCACCCTAACCCCAGCTTCATGTCCACATCCTGGTTTAACACTAACCCTAGCTTCTTGTCCACATCCCGGTTCCACCCTAACCCTAGCTTCTTGTCCACATCCCGGTTCCACCCAAACCCGAGCTTCATGTCCACATCCCGGTTCCACCCTAACCCTAGCTTCTTGTCCACATCCTGGTTTAACACTAACTCTAGCTTCATGTCCACATCCTGGTTTAACACTAACACTAACCCTAGCTACATGTCCACATCCTGGTTTAACACTAACCCTTGCTTCTTGTCCACATCCCGTTTCCACCTTAACCCTAGCTTCTTGTCCACATCCTGGTTTAACACTAACCCTAACCCTAGATTCATGTCCACATCCTGGTTTAACATTAACCATAGCTTCATGTCCACATCCTGGTTTAACACTAACCCTAGCTTCATGTCCACATCCCGGTTCCACCCTAACCCTAGCTTCTTGTCCACATCCTGGTTTAACACTAACACTAACCCTCGCTTCATGTCCACATCCTGGTTTAACCCTAACCCTAGCTTCATGTCCACATCCTAGTTTAACACTAACCCTAACTTCATGGCCACATCCTGGTTTAACACTAACCCTAGCTTCTTGTTCACAGCCTGGTTCCACCCTAACCCTAGCTTCTTGTCCACATCCCGGTTCCACCCTAACCCTAGCTTCTTGTCCTCATCCTGGTTCCACCCTAACCCCAGCTTCATGTCCACATCCTGGTTTAACACTAACCCTAGCTTCTTGTCCACATCCCGGTTCCACCCTAACCCTAGCTTCTTGTCCACATCCCGGTTCCACCCAAACCCGAGCTTCATGTCCACATCCCGGTTCCACCCTAACCCTAGCTTCTTGTCCACATCCTGGTTTAACACTAACTCTAGCTTCATGTCCACATCCTGGTTTAACACTAACACTAACCCTAGCTACATGTCCACATCCTGGTTTAACACTAACCCTTGCTTCTTGTCCACATCCCGGTTCCACCCTAACCCTAGCTTCATGCCCACATCCCGGTTCCACCCTAACCCTAGCATCATGTCCACATCCTGGTTTAACACTAACCCTGGCTTCATGTCCACATCTCGGTTCCAACCTAAACCTAGTTTCTTGTCCACATCCCGGTTCCACCCTAACCCTAGCTTCTTGTCCACATCCTGGTTTAACCCTAACCCTAGCTTCATGTCCACATCCTGGTTTAACACTAACCCTAGCTTCATGTCCATATCCTGGTTTAACAATAACCCTAGCTTCATGTCCACATCCTGGTTTAACACTACCCTAGCTTCATATCCACATCCTGGTTTAACACTAACCCTAGCTTCATGTCCACATCCTGGTTTAACACTAACCCTAGATTCATGTCCACATACTGGTTTAACCCTAACCCTAGCGTCATGTCCATATCCTGGTTTAACAATAACACTAGCTTCATGTCCACATGCCGGTTCCACCAAAACCCTAGCGTCATGTCCACATCCCGGTTCCACCCTAACCCTAGCTTCTTGTCCACATCCTGGTTTAGCACTAACCCTAACCCTAGATTCATGTCCACATTCTTGTTTAACATTTACACTAGCTTCATGTCCACATCCTGGTTTAACACTAACCCTAGCTTCATGTCCACATCCCGGTTCCACCCTAACCCTAGCTTCTTGTCCACATCCTGGTTTAGCACTAACCCTAACCCTAGATTCATGTCCACATTCTTGTTTAACATTTACACTAGCTTCATGTCCACATCCTGGTTTAACACTAACCCTAGCTTCATGTCCACATCCCGGTTCCACCCTAACCCTAGCTTCATGCCCACATCCTGGTTCCACCCTAACCCTAGCTTCATGCCCACATCCCGGTTCCACCCTAACCCTCGCTTCATGTCCACATCCTGGTTTAACACTAACCCTAGCTTCATGTCCACATCACGGTTCCACCCTAAACCAAGTTTCTTGTCCACATCCCAGTTCCACCCTAACACTAGCTTCTTGTCCACATCCTGGTTTAACACTAACTCTAGCTTCTTGTCCACATCCTGGTTTAAGTCTAACACTAGCTTCATGTCCACATCCTGGTTTAACACTAACACTAACCCTAGCTTCATGTCCACATCCTGGTTTAACCCTAACCCTAGCTTCTTGTCCACATCCTGGTTTTACACTTACACTAACCCTAGCTTCATGTCCACATCCTGGTTTAACCCTAACACTAACCCTAGCTTCATGTCCACATCCTGGTTTAACCCTAACCCTAGCTTCTTGTCCACATCCTGGTTTTACACTTACACTAACCCTAGCTTCATGTCCACATCCTGGTTTAACCCTAACCCTAGCTTCATGTCCACATCCCGGTTCCACCCTAACCCTAGCTATATGCCCACATCCCGGTTCCACCCTCACCCTAGATTCATGTCCACATCCTGGTTTAACATTAACCATAGCTTCATGTCCACATCCTGGTTTAACACTAACCCTAGCTTCATGTCCACATCCCGGTTCCACCCTAACCCTAGCTTCTTGTCCACATCCTGGTTTAACACTAACACTAACCCTCGCTTCATGTCCACATCCTGGTTTAACCCTAACCCTAGCTTCATGTCCACATCCTAGTTTAACACTAACCCTAACTTCATGGCCACATCCTGGTTTAACACTAACCCTAGCTTCTTGTTCACATCCTGGTTCCACCCTAACCCTAGCTTCTTGTCCACATACCGGTTCCACCCTAACCCTAGCTTCTTGTCCACATCCTGGTTCCACCCTAACCCCAGCTTCATGTCCACATCCTGGTTTAACACTAACCCTAGCTTCTTGTCCACATCCCGGTTCCACCCTAACCCTAGCTTCTTGTCCACATCCCGGTTCCACCCAAACCCTAGCTTCATGTCCACATCCCGGTTCCACCCTAACCCTAGCTTCTTGTCCACATCCTGGTTTAACACTAACTCTAGCTTCATGTCCACATCCTGGTTTAACACTAACACTAACCCTAGCTACATGTCCACATCCTGGTTTAACACTAACCCTTGCTTCTTGTCCACATCCCGGTTCCACCCTAACCCTAGCTTCATGCCCACATCCCGGTTCCACCCTAACCCTAGCATCATGTCCAAATCCTGGTTTTACACTAACCCTGGCTTCATGTCCACATCCCGGTTCCAACCTAAACCTAGTTTCTTGTCCACATCCCGGTTCCACCCTAACCATAGCTTCTTGTCCACATCCTGGTTTAACCCTAACCCTAGCTTCATGTCCACATCCTGGTTTAACACTAACCCTAGCTTCATGTCCATATCCTGGTTTAACAATAACCCTAGCTTCATGTCCACATCCTGGTTTAACACTAACCCTAGATTCATGTCCACATACTGGTTTAACCCTAACCCTAGCTTCATGTCCACATCCTGGTTTAACACTAACCCTAGCGTCATGTCCATATCCTGGTTTAACAATAACCCTAGCTTCATGTCCACATGCCGGTTCCACCAAAACCCTAGCGTCATGTCCACATCCCGGTTCCACAATAACCCTAGCTTCTTGTCCACATCCTGGTTTAGCACTAACCCTAACCCTAGATTCATGTCCACATTCTTGTTTAACATTTACACTAGCTTCATGTCCACATCCTGGTTTAACACTAACCCTAGCTTCATGTCCACATCCCGGTTCCACCCTAACCCTAGCTTCATGCCCACATCCCGGTTCCACCCAAACCCTAGCTTCATGTCCACATCCCGGTTCCACCCTAACCCTAGCTTCTTGTCCACATCCTGGTTTAACACTAACTCTAGCTTCATGTCCACATCCTGGTTTAACACTAACACTAACCCTAGCTACATGTCCACATCCTGGTTTAACACTAACCCTTGCTTCTTGTCCACATCCCGGTTCCACCCTAACCCTAGCTTCATGCCCACATCCCGGTTCCACCCTAACCCTAGCATCATGTCCAAATCCTGGTTTTACACTAACCCTGGCTTCATGTCCACATCCCGGTTCCAACCTAAACCTAGTTTCTTGTCCACATCCCGGTTCCACCTAACCATAGCTTCTTGTCCACATCCTGGTTTAACCCTAACCCTAGCTTCATGTCCACATCCTGGTTTAACACTAACCCTAGCTTCATGTCCATATCCTGGTTTAACAATAACCCTAGCTTCATGTCCACATCCTGGTTTAACACTAACCCTAGATTCATGTCCACATACTGGTTTAACCCTAACCCTAGCTTCATGTCCACATCCTGGTTTAACACTAACCCTAGCGTCATGTCCATATCCTGGTTTAACAATAACCCTAGCTTCATGTCCACATGCCGGTTCCACCAAAACCCTAGCGTCATGTCCACATCCCGGTTCCACAATAACCCTAGCTTCTTGTCCACATCCTGGTTTAGCACTAACCCTAACCCTAGATTCATGTCCACATTCTTGTTTAACATTTACACTAGCTTCATGTCCACATCCTGGTTTAACACTAACCCTAGCTTCATGTCCACATCCCGGTTCCACCCTAACCCTAGCTTCATGCCCACATCCTGGTTCCACCCTAACCCTAGCTTCATGCCCACATCCCGGTTCCACCCTAACCCTCGCTTCATGTCCACATCCTGGTTTTAACACTAACCCTAGCTTCATGTCCACATCACGGTTCCACCCTAAACCAAGTTTCTTGTCCACATCCCAGTTCCACCCTAACACTAGCTTCTTGTCCACATCCTGGTTTAACACTAACTCTAGCTTCTTGTCCACATCCTGGTTTAAGTCTAACACTAGCTTCATGTCCACATCCTGGTTTAACCCTAACCCTAGCTTCTTGTCCACATCCTGGTTTTACACTTACACTAACCCTAGCTTCATGTCCACATCCTGGTTTAACCCTAACACTAACCCTAGCTTCATGTCCACATCCTGGTTTAACCCTAACCCTAGCTTCTTGTCCACATCCTGGTTTTACACTTACACTAACCCTAGCTTCATGTCCACATCCTGGTTTAACCCTAACCCTAGCTTCATGTCCACATCCCGGTTCCACCCTAACCCTAGCTTCTTGTCCACATCCTGGTTCCACCCTAACCCTAGCTTCTTGTCCACATCCAGGTTCCACCATAACCCTAGCTATATGCCCACATCCCGGTTCCACCCTCACCCTAGCTTCATGTCCACATCCTGGTTTAACATTAACCCTAGCTTCTTGTCCACATCCTAGTTTAACACTAACCCTAGCTTCATGTCCACATCCTGGTTTAACCCTAACCCTAGCTTTATGTCAACATCCCGGTTCCACCCTAACCCTAGCTTCTTGTCCACATCCCGGTTCCACCCAAACCCTAGCGTCATGTCCACATCCCGGTTCCACCCTAACCCTAGCTTCTTGTCCACATCCTGGTTTAACACTAACTCTAGCTTCATGTCCACATCCTGGTTTAACACTAACACTAACCCTAGCTACATGTCCACATCCTGGTTTAACACTAACCCTTGCTTCTTGTCCACATCCCGGTTCCACCCTAACCCTAGCTTCATGCCCACATCCCGGTTCCACCCTAACCCTAGCTTCATGTCCACATCCTGGTTTAACACTAACCCTGGCTTCATGTCCACATCCCGGTTCCAACCTAAACCTAGTTTCTTGTCCACATCCCGGTTCCACCCTAACCCTAGCTTCTTGTCCACATCCTGGTTTAACCCTAACCCTAGCTTCATGTCCACATCCTGGTTTAACACTAACCCTAGCTTCATGTCAATATCCTGGTTTAACAATAACCCTAGCTTCATGTCCACATCCTGGTTTAACACTACCCTAGCTTCATATCCACATCCTGGTTTAACACTAACCCTAGCTTTATGTCCACATCCTGGTTTAACACTAACCCTAACCCTAGATTCATGTCCACATCCTGGTTTAACAATAACCCTAACTTCATGTCCACATCCCAGTTCCACCTAACCCTAGCTTCATGTCCACATCCCGGTTCCACCAAAACCCTAGCTTCATGTCCACATCCCGGTTCCACCCTAGCCCTAGCTTCTTGTCCACATCCTGGTTTAGCACTAACCCTAACCCTAGATTCATGTCCACATTCTTGTTTAACATTTACACTAGCTTCAAGTCCACATCCTGGTTTAACACTAACCCTAGCTTCATGTCCACATCCCGGTTCCACCCTAACCCTAGCTTCATGCCCACATCCTGGTTCCACCCTAACCCTAGCTTCATGCCCACATCCCGGTTCCACCCTAACCCTCGCTTCATGTCCACATCCTGGTTTAACACTAACCCTAGCTTCATGTCCACATCACGGTTCCACCCTAAACCAAGTTTCTTGTCCACATCCCAGTTCCACCCTATCCCTAGCTTCTTGTCCACATCCTGGTTTAACACTAACTCTAGCTTCTTGTCCACATCCTGGTTTAAGTCTAACACTAGCTTCATGTCCACATCCTGGTTTAACACTAACCCTAGCTTCATGTCCACATCCCGGTTCCACCCTAACCCTAGCTTCTTGTCCACATCCTGGTTTTACACTTACACTAACCCTAGCTTCATGTCCACATCCTGGTTTAACCCTAACACTAACCCTAGCTTCATGTCCACATCCTGGTTTAACCCTAACCCTAGCTTCTTGTCCACATCCTGGTTTTACACTTACACTAACCCTAGCTTCATGTCCACATCCTGGTTTAACCCTAACCCTAGCTTCATGTCCACATCCCGGTTCCACCCTAACCCTAGCTTCTTGTCCACATCCAGGTTCCACCATAACCCTAGCTATATGCCCACATCCCGGTTCCACCCTCACCCTAGCTTCATGTCCACATCCTGGTTTAACATTAACCCTAGCTTCTTGTCCACATCCTAGTTTAACACTAACCCTAGCTTCATGTCCACATCCCGGTTCCACCCTAACCCTAGCTTTATGTCAACATCCCGGTTCCACCCTAACCCTAGCTTCTTGTCCACATCCCGGTTCCATCCTAACCCTAGCTTCATGTCCACATCCCGGTTCCACCCTAACCCTAGCTTCTTGTCCACATCCTGGTTTAACACTAACCCTAGCTTCTTGTCCACATCCTGGTTTAACACTAACCCTAGCTTCTTGTCCACATCCTGGTTTAACACTAACACTAACCCTAGCTTCATGTCCACATCCTGGTTTAACCCTAACCCTAGCTTCTTGTCCACATCCTGGTTTAAACCTAACCCTAGCTTCATGTCCACATCCCGGTTCCACCCTAACCCTAGCTTCTTGTCCACATCCTGGTTCCACCCTAACCCTAGCTTCTTGTCCACATCCAGGTTCCACCATAACCCTAGCTATATGCCCACATCCCGGTTCCACCCAAACCCTAGCTTCATGTCCACATCCCGGTTCCACCCTAACCCTAGCTTCTTGTCCACATCCTGGTTTAACACTAACTCTAGCTTCATGTCCACATCCTGGTTTAACACTAACACTAACCCTAGCTACATGTCCACATCCTGGTTTAACACTAACCCTTGCTTCTTGTCCACATCGCGGTTCCACCCTAACCCTAGCTTCATGCCCACATCCCGGTTCCACCCTAACCCTAGCTTCATGTCCACATCCTGGTTTAACACTAACCCTGGCTTCATGTCCACATCCCGGTTCCAACCTAAACCTAGTTTCTTGTCCACATCCCGGTTCCACCCTAACCCTAGCTTCTTGTCCACATCCTGGTTTAACCCTAACCCTAGCTTCATGTCCACATCCTGGTTTAACACTAACCCTAGCTTCATGTCAATATCCTGGTTTAACAATAACCCTAGCTTCATGTCCACATCCTGGTTTAACACTACCCTAGCTTCATATCCACATCCTGGTTTAACACTAACCCTAGCTTTATGTCCACATCCTGGTTTAACACTAACCCTAACCCTAGATTCATGTCCACATCCTGGTTTAACAATAACCCTAACTTCATGTCCACATCCCGGTTCCACCCTAACCCTAGCTTCATGTCCACATCCCGGTTCCACCAAAACCCTAGCTTCATGTCCACATCCCGGTTCCACCCTAGCCCTAGCTTCTTGTCCACATCCTGGTTTAGCACTAACCCTAACCCTAGATTCATGTCCACATTCTTGTTTAACATTTACACTAGCTTCAAGTCCACATCCTGGTTTAACACTAACCCTAGCTTCATGTCCACATCCCGGTTCCACCCTAACCCTAGCTTCATGCCCACATCCTGGTTCCACCCTAACCCTAGCTTCATGCCCACATCCCGGTTCCACCCTAACCCTCGCTTCATGTCCACATCCTGGTTTAACACTAACCCTAGCTTCATGTCCTGTGTGGCTCAGTCGGTAGAGCATGGCGCTTGCAACGCCAAGCGTCGTGGGTTCGATTCCCGCTGGGGCCACCCATATGTAAAAGTAGTGGCCCCAGCCGACTTGTAAGTCGCTTTGGACAAAAGCGTCTGCTAAATGGGATATATTATTATTATTATTATTATTATGTCCACATCACGGTTCCACCCTAAACCAAGTGTCTTGTCCACATCCCAGTTCCACCCTATCCCTAGCTTCTTGTCCACATCCTGGTTTAACACTAACTCTAGCTTCTTGTCCACATCCTGGTTTAAGTCTAACACTAGCTTCATGTCCACATCCTGGTTTAACACTAACCCTAGCTTCATGTCCACATCCCGGTTCCACCCTAACCCTAGCTTCTTGTCCACATCCTGGTTTTACACTTACACTAACCCTAGCTTCATGTCCACATCCTGGTTTAACCCTAACACTAACCCTAGCTTCATGTCCACATCCTGGTTTAACCCTAACCCTAGCTTCTTGTCCACATCCTGGTTTTACACTTACACTAACCCTAGCTTCATGTCCACATCCTGGTTTAACCCTAACCCTAGCTTCATGTCCACATCCCGGTTCCACCCTAACCCTAGCTTCTTGTCCACATCCAGGTTCCACCATAACCCTAGCTATATGCCCACATCCCGGTTCCACCCTCACCCTAGCTTCATGTCCACATCCTGGTTTAACATTAACCCTAGCTTCTTGTCCACATCCTAGTTTAACACTAACCCTAGCTTCATGTCCACATCCCGGTTCCACCCTAACCCTAGCTTTATGTCAACATCCCGGTTCCACCCTAACCCTAGCTTCTTGTCCACATCCCGGTTCCATCCTAACCCTAGCTTCATGTCCACATCCTGGTTCCACCCTAACCCTAGCTTCTTGTCCACATCCTGGTTTAACACTAACCCTAGCTTCTTGTCCACATCCTGGTTTAACACTAACCCTAGCTTCATGTCCACATCCTGGTTTAACACTAACCCTAGCTTCATGTCCACATCCTGGTTTAACACTAACCCTAGCTTCATGTCCACATCCTGGTTTAACACTAACCCTAGCTTCATGTCCACATCCTGGTTTAACACTAACCCTAGCTTCTTGTCCACATCCTGGTTTAACACTAACCCTAGCTTCATGGCCACATCCCGGTTCCACCCTAACCCTAGCTTCTTGTCCACATCCTGGTTTAACACTAACACTAACCCTCGCTTCATGTCCACATTCTGGTTTAACCCTAACCCTAGCTCCAGGTCCGTCAGTGTGTGTGTGTGTGTGTGTGTGTGTGTGTGTGTGTGTGTGTGTGTGTGTGTGTGTGTGTGTGTGTGTGTGTGTGTGTGTGTGTGTGTGTGTGTGTGTGTGTGTGTGTGTGTGTGTGTGTGTGTGTGTGATTTCTCCTGAGCAGGGTTCATGAGACTAATGTGTCTCTAATGACCCCCACCTTCACCTCCTCATCTACTGGGCTGTGGACGTACTCACACACCCCGGGGGACACCTGGAACACACACACACACACCCACACAGATACACAGACAGACACACAGACACACCCACACAGATACACAGACAGACACACAGACAGACACACAGACAGACACACACATACACACACACACACAGACACACACACACACAGACACACACACTCATCTCATCTCTCTGTACCTGGAAGCAGCTCGGGTTAGCTTCATGTCCACATCCTGGTTTAACACTAACCCTAGCTTCATGTCCACATCCTGGTTTAACACTAACCCTAGCTTCATGTCCACATCCTGGTTTAACACTAACATTAACCCTAGCTTCTTGTCCACATCCTGGTTCCACCCTAACCCTAGCTTCTTGTCCACATCCTGGTTTAACACTAACCCTAGCTTCTTGTCCACATCCAGGTTCCACCGTAACCCTAGCTACATGCCCACATCCCGGTTCCACCCTAACCCTAGCTTCATGTCCACATCCTGGTTCAACATTAACCCTAGCTTCTTGTCCACATCCTGGTTTAACACTAACCCTAGCTTCATGCCCACATCCTGGTTTAAACCTAACCCTAGCTTCTTGTCCACATCGTGGTTCCACCTTAACCCTAGCTTCTTGTCCACATCCTGGTTTAACACTAACCCTAACCCTAGATTCATGTCCACATCCTGGTTTAACATTAACCCTAGCTTCATGTCCACATCCTGGTTTAACACTAACCCTAGCTTCATGTCCACATCCCGGTTCCACCCTAACCCTAGCTTCTTGTCCACATCCTGGTTTAACACTAACACTAACCCTCGCTTCATGTCCACATCCTGGTTTAACCCTAACCCTAGCTTCATGTCCACATCCTAGTTTAACACTAA
Source organism: Oncorhynchus masou masou (assembly GCF_036934945.1). Taxonomy (NCBI): domain Eukaryota; kingdom Metazoa; phylum Chordata; class Actinopteri; order Salmoniformes; family Salmonidae; genus Oncorhynchus; species Oncorhynchus masou. Next base: position 68,047,284 of record NC_088239.1, on the reverse strand, counting down.
CCCTAACTTCATGGCCACATCCTGGTTTAACACTAACCCTAGCTTCTTGCTCACATCCTGGTTCCACCCTAACCCTAGCTTCTTGTCCACATACCGGTTCCACCCTAACCCTAGCTTCTTGTCCACATCCTGGTTTTACACTTACACTAACCCTAGCTTCATGTCCACATCCTGGTTTAACCCTAACACTAACCCTAGCTTCATGTCCACATCCTGGTTCAACATTAACCCTAGCTTCTTGTCCACATCCTGGTTTAACACTAACCCTAGCTTCATGCAAACATCCTGGTTTAAACCTAACCCTAGCTTCATGTCCACATCCTGGTTTAACACTAACCCTAGCTTCTTGTCCACATCGTGGTTCCACCCTAAACCTAGCTTCATGTCCACATCCTGGTTTAACACTAAGCCTAGCTTCATGTCAACATCCCGGTTCCACCCTAACCCTAGCTTCTTGTCCACATCGTGGTTCCACCTTAACCCTAGCTTCTTGTCCACATCCTGGTTTAACACTAACCCTAACCCTAGATTCATGTCCACATCCTGGTTTAACATTAACCCTAGCTTCATGTCCACATCCTGGTTTAACACTAACCCTAGCTTCATGTCCACATCCCGGTTCCACCCTAACCCTAGCTTCTTGTCCACATCCTGGTTTAACACTAACACTAACCCTCGCTTCATGTCCACATCCTGGTTTAACCCTAACCCTAGCTTCATGTCCACATCCTAGTTTAACACTAACCCTAACTTCAAGGCCACATCCTGGTTTAACACTAACCCTAGCTTCTTGTTCACATCCTGGTTCCACCCTAACCCTAGCTTCTTGTCCACATACCGGTTCCACCCTAACCCTAGCTTCTTGTCCACATCCTGGTTTTACACTTACACTAACCCTAGCTTCATGTCCACATCCTGGTTTAACCCTAACACTAACCCTAGCTTCATGTCCACATCCTGGTTTAACCCTAACCCTAGCTTCTTGTCCACATCCTGGTTTTACACTTACACTAACCCTAGCTTCATGTCCACATCCTGGTTTAACCCTAACCCTAGCTTCATGTCCACATCCCGCTTCCACCCTAACCCTAGCTTCTTGTCCACATCCTGGTTCCACCCTAACCCTAGCTTCTTGTCCACATCCAGGTTCCACCATAACCCTAGCTATATGCCCACATCCCGGTTCCACCCTCACCCTAGCTTCATGTCCACATCCTGGTTTAACATTAACCCTAGCTTCTTGTCCGCATCCTAGTTTAACACTAACCCTAGCTTCTTGTCCACAACCTGGTTTTACACTAACCCTAGCTTCATGTCCACATCCTTGTTTAACACTAACCCTAGCTTCATGTCCACATCCTGGTTTAACCCTAACCCTAGCTTCATGTCCACATCCTGGTTTAACACTAACCCTAGATTCATGTCCACATGCTGGTTTAACACTAACCCTAGCTTCATGTCCACATCCCGGTTCCACCCTAACCCTAGCTTAATGTCAACATCCCGGTTCCACCCTAACCCTAGCTTCTTGTCCACATCCCGGTTCCATCCTAACCCTAGCTTCATGTCCACATCCCGGTTCCACCCTAACCCTAGCTTCTTGTCCACATCCTGGTTTAACACTAACCCTAGCTTCTTGTCCACATCCTGGTTTAACACTAACCCTAGCTTCATGTCCACATCCTGGTTTAACACTAACCCTAGCTTCATGTCCACATCCTGGTTTAACACTAACCCTAGCTTCATGTCCACATCCTGGTTTAACACTAACCCTAGCTTCATGTCCACATCCTGGTTTAACACTAACCCTAGCTTCATGTCCACATCCCGGTTCCACCCTAACCCTAGCTTCTTGTCCACATCCTGGTTTAACACTAACACTAACCCTCGCTTCATGTCCACATCCTGGTTTAACCCTAACCCTAGCTTCATGTCCACATCCTAGTTTAACACTAACCCTAACTTCATGGCCACATCCTGGTTTAACACTAACCCTAGCTTCTTGTTCACATCCTGGTTCCACCCTAACCCTAGCTTCTTGTCCACATACCGGTTCCACACTAACCCTAGCTTCTTGTCCACATCCTGGTTTTACACTTACACTGACCCTAGCTTCATGTCCACATCCTGGTTTAACCCTAACACTAACCCTAGCTTCATGTCCACATCCTGGTTTAACCCTAACCCTAGCTTCTTGTCCACATCCTGGTTTTACACTTACACTAACCCTAGCTTCATGTCCACATCCTGGTTTAACACTAACCCTAGCTTCATGTCCACATCCTGGTTTAACACTAACCCTAGCTTCATGTCCACATCCTGGTTTAACACTAACCCTAGCTTCATGTCCACATCCCGGTTCCACACTAACCCTAGCTTCTTGTCCACGTCCTGGTTTAACACTAACACTAACCCTCGCTTCATGTCCACATCCTGGTTTAACCCTAACCCTAGCTTCATGTCCACATCCTAGTTTAACACTAACCCTAACTTCATGGCCACATCCTGGTTTAACACTAACCCTAGCTTCTTGTTCACATCCTGGTTCCACCCTAACCCTAGCTTCTTGTCCACATACCGGTTCCACCCTAACCCTAGCTTCTTGTCCACATCCTGGTTTTACACTTACACTGACCCTAGCTTCATGTCCACATCCTGGTTTAACCCTAACACTAACCCTAGCTTCATGTCCACATCCTGGTTTAACCCTAACCCTAGCTTCTTGTCCACATCCTGGTTTTACACTTACACTAACCCTAGCTTCATGTCCACATCCTGGTTTAACCCTATCCCTAGCTTCATGTCCACATCCCGGTTCCACCCTAACCCTAGCTTATTGTCCACATCCTGGTTCCACCCTAACCCTAGCTTCTTGTCCACATCCAGGTTCCACCATAACCCTAGCTATATGCCCACATCCCGGTTCCACCCTCACCCTAGCTTCATGTCCACATCCTGGTTTAACATTAACCCTAGCTTCTTGTCCACATCCTAGTTTAACACTAACCCTAGCTTCTTGTCCACAACCTGCTTTTACACTAACCCTAGCTTCATGTCCACATCCTTGTTTAACACTAACCCTAGCTTCATGTCCACATCCTGGTTTAACCCTAACCCTAGCTTCATGTCCACATCCTGGTTTAACACTAACCCTAGATTCTTGTCCACATCCTGGTTCCACCCTAAACCTAGCTTCATGTCCACATGCTGGTTTAACACTAACCCTAGCTTCATGTCCACATCCCGGTTCCACCCTAACCCTAGCTTTATGTCAACATCCCGGTTCCACCCTAACCCTAGCTTCTTGTCCACATCCCGGTTCCATCCTAACCCTAGCTTCATGTCCACATCCCGGTTCCACCCTAACCCTAGCTTCTTGTCCACATCCTGGTTTAACACTAACCCTAGCTTCTTGTCCACATCCTGGTTTAACACTAACCCTAGCTTCATGTCCACATCCTGGTTTAACACTAACCCTAGCTTCATGTCCACATCCTGGTTTAACACTAACCCTAGCTTCATGTCCACATCCTGGTTTAACACTAACCCTAGCTTCATGTCCACATCCTGGTTTAACACTAACCCTAGCTTCTTGTCCACATCCTGGTTTAACACTAACCCTAGCTTCATGTCCACATCCTGGTTTAACACTAACCCCAGCTTTATGTCCACATTCTGGTTTAACCCTAACCCTAGCTCCAGGTCCGTCAGTGTGTGTGTGTGTGTGTGTGTGTGTGTGTGTGTGTGTGTGTGTGTGTGTGTGTGTGTGTGTGTGTCTGTGTGATTTCTCCTGAGCAGGGTTCATGAGACTAATGTGTCTCTAATGACCCCCACCTTCACCTCCTCATCTACTGGGCTGTGGACGTACTCACACACCCCGGGGGACACCTGGAACACACACACACACACACACACACACACACACACACACAGATAAACAGACAAACACACACAGAGATGCACAGACAGACGCACAGACAGACAGACACACACACCCACACCCACACAGATACACAGACAGACACACAGACACACCCACACAGATACACAGACAGACACACAGACAGACACACAGACAGACACACAGACAGACACACACATACACACACACACACAGACACACACACACACAGACACACACACTCATCTCATCTCTCTGTACCTGGAAGCAGCTCGGGTTAGCTTCATGTCCACATCCTGGTTTAACACTAACCCTAGCTTCATGTCCACATCCTGGTTTAACACTAACCCTAGCTTCATGTCCACATCCTGGTTTAACACTAACATTAACCCTAGCTTCTTGTCCACATCCTGGTTCCACCCTAACCCTAGCTTCTTGTCCACATCCTGGTTTAACACTAACCCTAGCTTCTTGTCCACATCCTGGTTTAACACTAACCCTTGCTTCTTGTCCACATCCCGGTTCCACCCTAACCCTAGCTTCTTGTCCACATCCCGGTTCCACCCTAACCCTATCTTCTTGTCCACATCCTGGTTCCACCCTAACCCTAGCTTCTTGTCCACAACCTGGTTTAACCCTAACCCTAACCCTTGCTTCATGTCCACATCCTGATTTAACACTAACCCTAACCCTTGCTTCATGTCCAAATCTCGGTTCCACACTAACCCTAGCTTCATGTCCACATCATGGTTTAACACTAACCCTAGCTTCATGTCCACATTCTGGTTTAACCCTAACCCTAACCCTAGCTCCAGGTCCGTCCGTGTGTGTGTGTGTGTGATTTCTCCTGAGCAGGGTTCATGAGACTAATGTGTCTCTAATGACCCCCACCTTCACCTCCTCATCTACTGGGCTGTGGACGTGCTCACACACCCCGGGGGACACCTGGAACACACACACACACACACACACACACGCACACACAGAGATACACAGACAGACACACACAGAGATACACAGACAGACACACAGACAGACAGACACACACACACACACCCACACAGATACACAGACAGACACACAGACACACACAGACAGACACACAGACAGACACACACATACACACACACACACACACACACACACACACACACACACACACACACAGACACACACACTCTCCTCATCTCTCTGTACCTGGAAGCAGGTGGGTCCTGGTTTCACAGGCAGTATGTTGGCCAGGTAGTAGACCTTGAGCTCAGGGAATCGAGTGATGACCGTCTTGACCAGAGAGATGATGTCTGACCAAACCTTCTTGATGTCCACTCCTTTAGAGGCCAGGCGGTAGAGCACGCTGGAGAAGGTGCGCTTGTTTCCTGACGAAAGCCTGTCAGAGTGGATAAATTTCCCACTCTGGACGCTGAGGGAGTAGTTGGTGAGTTGCATGAGGACATGGCTCAGGTTCTTCTGACTGGGTTCCTGTTGGGGTGCCAGGGACATGGGAGAACAGAGATGTTAGAATGCTATATTTAAACATAGAAACATGTTTAAAAAGTCCATGTTTAAATGCTAGTATAATGCTTTATGTCAAAATGGAAGACAAAATATATTGTGTAGTGATTATGAGTGCTGTATGTATGTGTTATGAATGCGTTATGTCTTCAGATAAAGTGTTCCTACCGTTCCTACCTGGTATTGCTCGGTTCAGAATGTGTTATGAATGGGTTATGAACATGTTATAAAGTCCCTTTGTAACTTCCAACCTGGTATGGCTCGATACAGAAACTTCTTATGAATGTAGCATATATGTATTATGAGCATGTTATAACGTCCTTATCTATGTTCCTAGCTGGTATGTCTCGGTGCAGAAGCGTGACAGCCCCTCTTTAGCGATATAAATCTCCAGCAGCTCCAGGGACTTGGCCAGCACGTAGAGACGGATGTCCAACTTCAGCTTGTCGATAAGAAGAGGCTTGTGGATGTACTCCTGGACCACAGACTGCCTTGTCTGTGATCCCGCTATAACCCTGAGGTCAATGGGGTCGCGGATGAGGTAGATGACTTCCCCCTGGGAACCCCCGTCCGGCTTGACGATGAAGGTGCGCTTCAGGGACGCATCAGCATTAACTATGTAGTAATAAAACTTACTTGTTAGATATTACTGCACGGTTGGAACTATAAGCACAAGCATTTCACTACACTCGCATTAACATCTGCTAACCATGTGCATGTGACCAATAAAATTTGATTTGTTTTGATTTCACTGACTGGAAAAACATAAACAATGACCATCCATAGGTCTAAATGGGTGAAGATGTTGGGTCAATCAAGCACTGGTCTTTAAATCATCAACAATGGCCCCCAGAAACCTTCTTTTACTCTCTGTTCCGGATGTTCTAGACAACCAATTCTCATAGCTTTTAGCCGTACCCTTATCCTACTCCACCTCTGCTCCTCTGGTGATGTAGAGGTGAATCCAGGCCCTGTAGTATATAGCTCCATTCCTATTCCCCAGGCACTCTCTTTTTATGACTTCTGTAACCGTAATAACCTTGGTTTCATGCAGGTTAACATTAGAAGCCTCCTCCCTAAGTTTGTTTTATTCACTGCTTTAGCACACTCTGCCAACCTGGATGTTCTAGCCATGTCTGAATCCTGGCTTAGGAAGACCACCAAAAATTCTGAAATCTTCATCCCTAACTACAACATCTTCAGACAAGATAGAACGGCCAAAGAGGGCGGTGTTGCAATCTACAGCAAAGATAGCCTGCAGAGTTCTGTCCTACTATCCAGGTCTGTACACAAACAATTTGAACTTCTACTTTTAAAAATCCACCTCTCTAAAAACAAGTCTCTCACCATTGCCGCCTGCTATCGACCACCCTCTGCCCCCAGGTGTGCTCTGGACACCATATGTGAACTGATTGCCCCCCATCTATCTTCAGAGCTTGTGCTGCTAGGCGACCTAAACTGGAACATGCTTAACACCCCAGCCATCCCACAATCTAAGCTTGATGCCCTCAATCTCACACAAATTATCAATGAACCTACCAGGTACCACCCCAAAGCCGTAAACACGGGCACCCTCATAGATATCATCCTAACCAACTTGCCCTCTAAATACACCTCTGCTGTTTTCAACCAAGATCTCAGTGATCACTGCCTCATTGCCTGCTTCCGTAATGCGTCAGCGGTCAAACGACCTCCACTCATCACTGTCAAACTCTCCCTGAAACACTTCAGTGAGCAGGCCTTTCTAATCGACCTGGCGCGGGTATTCTGGAAGGATATTGATCTCATCCCATCAGTAGAGGATGCCTGTTTTTTTTTTTTTTTTTAAATGCCTTCCTCAACATCTTAAATAAGCATGCCCCATTCAAGATTTAGAACCAGGAACAGATAACCAACACAAAACCATCCTATGGCATTCTGCATTAGCATCGAACAGCCCCCGTGATATGCAACTTTTCAGGGAAGCTACAAACGAATATACGCAGGCAGTTAGAAAAGCCAAGGCTAGCTTTTTCAAGAAGAAATGTTCTTCCTGCAACACAAACTCAAAAAGGTTCTGGGACACTGTGAAGTCCATCTTTGGACACTGTGTTAACAACCCTCCAGATGAGCTTCAATGCCATACAACTCTCCTTCCGTGGCCTCCAATTGCTCTTAAATACAAGTAAAACTAAATGCATGCTCTTCAACCAATCTCTGCCTGCACCTGCCCGCCCGTCGAACATCACTACTCTGGACGGTTCTGACTTAGAATATGTGGACAACTACAAATACCTAGGTGTCTGGTTAGACTGTAAACTCTCCTTCCAAACCCACATCAAACATCTCCAATCCAAAGTGGTGCCATATTCTTTCAATTTTTTAATAATGGATTTAATGGTGCTCCGTGGGATGTTCAAAGTTTCTGACATTTTTGGGAATATAATGTCTATTCTAATTATATAGTTAGAATATAATAGCGCGCACTTTGAATACAGTCTTGTTTGACATGACAACAAATGAAAATTCTAGGGAGGAGTTATTATGACAGGGTAGGAACTAATGTGTGTTTCCTAGGGGACCCTATAATATTTGGCTTCATGAAGCTAACTGAAGACACTGTTGCACAAACAACATGATGATTTAGGTCTACACAATCATTGGTATTATCAGTATCAGCTAGCGATTAGCATTAGTGGCTAACAAGATTTAGAAACAACTTGCTAAGAAAAGACAAAGAAGCTATTTGCAGATGTAAGAAACACAAGCTAATAGTGTAATTATAGAATGCTAGTAGATTTATATTAAGATGCAAAGTGACAACGGCATAGTTGTAATCAACAGTGTTGCATATGCTGCATTGACCATGCAGACTGAATGCAAGTGTCTTGTAGTTGAGGGACATCAAAAGCGTTCCTTGAGTGTCGGTGACATAGAGAGAGTGAAGAGAGATGACTCAAGTAGCGAAGTAAACTATGAAAAATGGACATTACACACTGCGTATCACATTTAACAAACCAGACATTCAAATACCGGTGAAGAATGTCAAGTAAAACCTGCCCGTGCATCAATACCGGTATATTACAAAAAAAACGGTTTACCGCCCAGCCCTACTCTGAGTCAAATCACACTACATTAAGGCTGTGTTTACACAGCCAGCTCAATTCTGATCTTTTTTCCAGTAATTTGACTTTTGACCAATCAGATCAGCTCTGAAAATGATCTGATATGATCTGTCAAAATACCTAATAGTGGAAAGAATATCAGAATTGGGCTGCCTGTGTAAACGCAGCCTTAGTGCTGCAGTATGTGGTAGCGAACTACACTCTTAGAAAAAAGGGTTCCAAAAGGGTTCTTCGGCTGTCCCCATAGGAGAACCCTTCTTGGTTCCATGTAGAACCCTCTGTGGAAAGGGTTCTACCTCGAACCATAAGGGTTCGACTATGGAAACAAAAACATCTTCAAAGGGTTGTCCTTTGGGGACAGCCAAAGAACCTTTTTAGGTTCTATAAGGCACTTTTCTTTCTAAGAGTGTACCTGTTATCACCTAATGTAACCTAAGTGACACAGTGATAGACTGACACAAGCTGAGTGATATTTAGCTACCTGCTTTCCCTAGACATTTCAAGTTTAAGTTTTATTAGTAGTCTGTACAGGATACACATGGTATACATCATCCAACAAAATGCTTACTTGCTTATCTTACTCTTGTTCACTTTGTCATGAATGAACTTCAGTGTCTCGTCACTGCCCCTAGAGTATTTTGCACCATTCAACACCACATCCCAAGGCGAAATATTGAGATCTGGGGCTTATATGTATCTATGGCAATTTCCTAGGTTGGGATTAATTAATTTTAACTACACACAATTTCCTTCCTAATCGTGGTCTACCTTGTTTAAGTAAGTAATTGAAACCAACTTAAATGTTAAGACTTAACTCCCTAAACTCTGATAGTATCCTATGGCACAGCTCTATCAAGGGTAGTCTATGCCTGTAGACAACGTTCCCTCTAAACTGCGCACCTCCTCCATGACTGCAGCGCAGAAGAAATGCCAGCCAGCGCAGAGACGCACGAGATTAAACTTCACTGAGTTCGCGTCATTAGTTTGCACTATAGAGATCAACATTTTTCTCTAATGTGACCAAATCAACATTATATCAGCCCCTTTTTAATGCAACAAACAAAAACAAATCTAACTTGCAAGATTGAGTCTGGGATTTAGTTGTAGGCTGAGCCAGAGAGCATGGGAGTAGAATTCTATTGACCAGCCCATTCAATCAGCCTGAGTGGATGAGCTTTTCTGATCTGAGCTCAGAGCAAAACATGTTTCTTTAAGGGGCAATGTTGTATTTTGATACAGGCTTGATTATGCAAATAAGCCAATAGGCAGTGGGTAGCCTACATTGCATAATTCTCTGCATGGTAATAATAACGCATTTTATTTTGTATGTGAATACAATTTGATACAATGCAATGTACACTACCGTTCAAAAGTTTGGGGTCACTTAGAATTGTCCTTGTTTTTTGTGTGTTTTTTAACCTTTATTTAACCAGGTAGGCTAGTTGAGAACAAGTTTTAATTTACAACTGCGACCTGGCCAAGATAAAGCAAAGCAGTGCGACACAAACAACAACACAGAGTTACACATGGAATAAACCAACATACCGTCAATAACACAAGTCTATATACAGTGTGTGCAAATGAGGTAAGATAAGGGAGGTAAGGCAATAAATAGGCCATAGAGGTGAAATAATTACAATTTAGCAATTAAACACTGGAGTGATAGATGTGTAGAAGATGAATGTGCAAGTAGAGATACTGGGGTGCAAAGGAGCAAAAAAAAATAACAGTATGGGGATGAGGTAGTTGGATGGGCTATTTACAGATGGGCTATGTACAAGTGCAGTGATCGGTGAGCTGCTCTGACAGCTGGTGTTTAAAGTTATTGAGGGAGATATGAGTCTCCAGTTTTTGAAAGAAAAGCCATTTTTTGTCCATTAAAATAAAATTAAAATGGTCAGAAACGCCTCACAAGTCCGCAACTGGCAGCTTCATTAAATAGTACACGCAAAACACCAGTCTCAACGTCAACAGTGAAGAGGCTGGCCTCCTAGGCCTTCTAGGCAGAGTTGCAAAGAAATTACCATATCTCAGACTGGCCAATAAAAATAAAAGATGAAGTTGGTCAAAAGCACAAAGACACTGGACAGAGATATGGCTTTTTCTTTGCAACTCTGCCTAGAAGACCAGCATCCCAGAGTCGCCTCTTCACTGTTGACGTTGAGACTGGTGTTTTGCAGGTACTATTTAATGAAGCTGCTAGTTGAGGACTTGTGAGGCGTCTGTTTCTCAAACTAGATACTCTAATGTACTTGTCCTCTTGCTCAGTTGTGCACCAGGGCCTCCCACTCCTCTTTCTATTTTGGTTAGAGACAGTTTGCGCTGTTCTGTGAAGGGAGTAGTACACAGCTTTGTACGAGATCTTAATTTTCTTGGCAATTTCTCGCATGGAATAGCCTTCATTTCTCAAGAACAAGAATAGACTGACGAGTTTCAGAAGAAAGTGCTTTGTTTCTGGTCATTTTGAGCCTGTAATCGAACCCAAAAATGCTGATGCTCCAGATACTCAACTCGTCTAAAGGCCAGTTTTATTGCTTCTTTAATCAAAACAACAGTTTTCATGTGTGAACATAATTGCAAAAGAGTTTTCTAATTATAAATTAGCCTTTTATAATGATTAACTTGGATTAGATAACAAAACGTGCCATTGGAACACAGGAGTGATGGTTGCTGATAATGGGCCTATATAGATATTCCATTACAAATCAGCCGTTTCCAGCTCCAATAGTAATTTACAACATTAACAATGTCTACACTGTATTTCAGATCAATTTTATATTATTTTAATGGACAAAAAATGTGCTTTTCTATCAAAAACAAAGACATTTCTAAGTGACCCCAAATTTTTGAACGGTAGTGTACAGTCACCTATTCGGCCCATGGTAGAGACCAAGTAAAAAATCATTAATTCGTGTCAATCCCTGCATAATGTAAAAAAAGTTTGTAAAGGTTTCATGGAATGTACTGTAGGCCTGCATTGAACACCGCATATTGTAGACTATATCATTGAAATCAAAAGCTATTTCCATGTGAAAATGTTATGGGATTTGCTCCATTGATTTTGTTGCTAGACCACTCTAATATGCTCAAATAGCCACAATAGCCTATTGGCTACTGTCTAAAACTGTAAGTTAAAGTGCGTACAGCCTCAGTTTTCACTGTAATCGCGTGCCGGAAGTTGCACAAAATTCTCACAATGTTCAAGTTTCTGCTCACAAGCCCAGAAATTTCCTCAGTGCCCAAAAACATTAGAGGGAACATTGCCTGTAGCCTGTCTGTGGTTAAGATGCAGAGCCTTTTAAAGGGGCTCTAGTGCCCCCCTCTGTTTGACTAGCTGAGCTGTATCTCAGGCAATGACGTAAGTTCATTCACAAAGCCAGTTAAATCCCGCCTCCACCATCCATACATCCCTTTGCCAAGCATGGAGGCTGTCTGAGGACACACCCTCTCAAAGTCACTGTGACCTCTGAACGTCAAACACCATTAACACTTATGAGCTTGACCTCTGACCTTTCCCTCTAGCTGTTCTGAATTAATCATGCGTGCCAACGCTTACGGTTCACTATGGGATGAGTAGAGGGAAGGGGGTGGACAGGGGTTTGAGAGTGGTGTGTGTGTGTGTGTGTGTGTGTGTGTGTGTGTGTGTGTGTGTGTGTGTGTGTGTGTGTGTGTGTGTGTGTGTGTGTGTGTGTGTGTGTGTGTGTGTGTGTGTGTGTGTGTGTGTGTGTGGTGTGGCACAGCTGTTTGTGTGGTTTGTGTGTGGTTTCCTATTAGAGAGCACGTCATTCACTATTGCACAAAGGGTAGTGAACTACCAGTTTGTATGAAATCATTAAAGGAAAACTGTTCCTTGTGAGTCATGCTCCCGAGTGGTGCAGCGGTCGAAGGCACTGCATCTCAGTGCTAGAGGCGTCACTACCAACTCTGGTTCGATCGCGGGCTGTATCACAACCGGCCGTGATCGGGAGTCCCATAGGGCGGCGCACAATTGGCCCAGCGTCGTCCGGATTAGGGGAGGGTTTGGCCCGGGTAGGCCATCATTGTAAAATAATATAAACCGTGCAAAGGAAAGTTAGTAATACCTCATCATTGACTCAGAGGAGTCAGAGAGGGCTTGCACTGTTTGACAGCATCCAATTGAGGACAAGCACTCAGCCTTTTGACTGGATGCCATGGGGAGTGAATGGCCCTGTTCCACTATGGAGGACAGTTTTCTCTGTTGTTATGGGGAAGTAGAGTCTTACAGCGCAGCTGAAAACAATGGTGGGGAGAGTGACAGAGGCTGCATTTAAACAGGCATCCCTATTCTGATCTTTTGCCCAACTATTGGCAAAATATCTGATCTGACTGGTCAAAAGACCAATAATTTGGCAAAATATCAGAAATGGGCTGCCTGTGTAAATGCAGATGGGGTGATGAGAGAGCTCTGATAATGGTTGGTTCGAGGCTGAGTGATCAATGTGGCTGAGTGATTAATGTGTCCAGCGCTGTACTACATAACATTAGGAATTGAATAGGACTGAATGGTGCGCTGTGCCTGGGTATAGTGACTAAAATTGTGTCCTACATTGAGTGGCTGTACCCGGATGTCATGAGTGACAAAACGTGTGTTCTGAACTAAGAGGATTACCTATGTGTAATCAATCAATCAATCACTCAAATGATCAAACAATTGTGTGGAGATTAAACTAGAGTTCTGTTTCCTTAGCTGTGTGCTGTACCTGTGTAGAGAAAAGATGATACTCCTCAGGCAGGATGCAGGAGTGGGGGTAGAAGTTGTAGTCCCAAGGCAGGATGCAGGAGTGGGGGTAGAAGTTGTAGTCCCCAGGGAGGATGCAGGAGTGGGGGTAGAAGTTGTAGTCCCCAGGCAGGATGCAGGAGTGGGGGTAGAAGGTGTAGTCCCCAGGCAGGATGCAGGAGTGGGGGTAGAAGTTGTAGTCCCAAGGCAGGATGCAGGAGTGGGGGTAGAAGTTGTAGTCCCCAGGCAGGATGCAGGAGTGGGGGTAGAAGTTGTAGTCCCCAGGCAGGATGCAGGAGTGGGGGTAGAAGTTGTAGTCCCCAGGCAGGATGCAGGAGTGGGGGTAGAAGTTGTACTCCCCAGGTAGGATTCAGGAGCGGTGGTAGAAGTTGTACTCCTCAGGTAGGATTCAGGAGCGGTGGTAGAAGTTGTACTCCTCAGGTAGGATTCAGGAGCGGTGGTAGAAGTTGTTCTCCCCAGGTAGGATCCAGGAGCGGTGGTAGAAGTTGTACTCCCCAGGTAGGATTCAGGAGCGGTGGTAGAAGTTGTTCTCCTCAGGTAGGATCCAGGAGCGGTGGTACTCCCCAGGTAGGATTCAGGAGTGGTGGTACTCCTCAGGTAGGATCCAGGAGCGGTGGTACTCCTCAGGTAGGATTCAGGAGCGGTGGAAGAAGTTGTACTACTCAGGTTGGCTCAAGGAGAGGTGGTACTCCTCAGGTAGGATCCAGGAGTGGTGGTACTCCTCAGGTAGGCTCCAGGAGCGGTGGTACTCCTCAGGTAGGCTCCAGGAGCGGTGGTACTCCCCAGGTAGGATTCAGGAGCGGTGGTACTCCCCAGGTAGGATTCAGGAGCGGTGGTACTCCTCAGGTAGGATTCAGGAGCGGTGGAAGAAGTTGTACTCCTCAGGTTGGCTCCAGGAGCGGTGGTACTCCTCAGGTAAGATCCAGGAGCGGTGGTACTCCCCAGCTAATATCCAGGAGTGGTGGTACTCCTCAGGTAGGATTCAGGAGCGGTGGTACTCCTCAGGTAGGATTCAGGAGTGGTGGTACTCCTCAGGTAGGATTCAGGAGCGGTGGTACTCCCCAGGTAGGATTCAGGAGCGGTGGTACTCCCCAGCTAATATCCAGGAGTGGTGGTACTCCTCAGGTAGGATTCAGGAGCGGTGGTACTCCTCAGGTAGGATCCAGGAGCGGTGGTACTCCTCAGGTAGGCTCCAGGAGCGGTGGTACTCCTCAGGTAGGCTCCAGGAGCGGTGGTACTCCCCAGGTAGGATTCAGGAGCGGTGGTACTCCCCAGGTAGGATTCAGGAGCGGTGGTACTCCTCAGGTAGGATTCAGGAGCAGTGGAAGAAGTTGTACTCCACCGGATAGGCTCCAGGAGCGGTGGTACTCCTCAGGTAAGATCCAGGAGCGGTGGTACTCCTCAGGTAGGATCTAAGAGCGGTGGTACTCCTCAGGCAGGAAACAGGAGTGGTGGTACTCCCCAGGTAGGATCCAGGAGCGGTGGTACTCCCCAGGTAGGATTCAGGAGCGGTGGTACTCCCCAGGTAGGATTCAGGAGCGGTGGTACTCCCCAGGTAATATCCAGGAGCGGTTGTACTCCTCAGGTAGGATTCAGGAGCGGTGGTACTCCTCAGGTAGGATTCAGGAGTGGTGGTACTCCTCAGGTAGGATTCAGGAGCGGTGGTACTCCCCAGGTAGGATTCAGGAGCGGTGGTACTCCCCAGCTAATATCCAGGAGTGGTGGTACTCCTCAGGTAGGATTCAGGAGCGGTGGTACTCCTCAGGTAGGATCCAGGAGCGGTGGTACTCCTCAGGTAGGCTCCAGGAGCGGTGGTACTCCTCAGGTAGGCTCCAGGAGCGGTGGTACTCCCCAGGTAGGATTCAGGAGCGGTGGTACTCCCCAGGTAGGATTCAGGAGCGGTGGTACTCCTCAGGTAGGATTCAGGAGCAGTGGAAGAAGTTGTACTCCACCGGATTGGCTCCAGGAGCGGTGGTACTCCTCAGGTAGGATCTAAGAGCGGTGGTACTCCTCAGGCAGGAAACAGGAGTGGTGGTACTCCCCAGGTAGGATCCAGGAGCGGTGGTACTCCCCAGGTAGGATTCAGGAGCGGTGGTACTCCCCAGGTAGGATTCAGGAGCGGTGGTACTCCCCAGGTAGGATTCAGGAGCGGTGGTACTCCCCAGGTAATATCCAGGAGCGGTGGTACTCCTCAGGTAGGATTCAGGAGCGGTGGTACTCCTCAGGTAGGATTCAGGAGCGGTGGAAGAAGTTGTACTCCTCAGTTTGGCTCCAGGAGCGGTGGTATTCCTCAGGTAGGATCCAGGAGCGGTGGTACACCTCAGGTAGGATCCAGTAGGGATGGTACTCCTCAGGTAGGATCCAGGAGCGGTGGTACTCCTCAGGTACCCACTGGACCCACTCACTGTCACAGTCATACGCTGGACCTAGTTTTGTCCCATGGAATAAATGTTGTGGATCTTAATGTTTTTCCTCATAATCCAGGACTATCGGACCACCATTTTATTACGTTTGCAATTGCAACAAATAATCTGCTCAGACCCCAACCAAGGAACATCAAAAGTTGTGCTATAAATTCACAGACAACACAAAGATTCCTTGATGTCCTTCCAGATTCCCTCTGTCTTCCCAATGACACCAGAGGACAAAAATCAGTTAACCACCTAACTGAGGAACTCAATTTAACCTTGCGCAATACCCTAGATGCAGTTGCACCCCTAAAAACTAAAAACATTTCTCATAAGAAACTAGCTCCCTGGTACACAGAAAATACCCGAGCCCTGAAGCAAGCTTCCAGAAAATTGGAACGGAAATGGCGCCACACCAAACTGGAAGTCTTCCGTCTAGCTTGGAAAGACAGTACCGTGCAGTACCGAAGAGCCCTTACTGCTGCTCGATCATCCTATTTTTCTAACTTAATTGAGGAAAATAAGAACAATCCAAAATTCCTTTTTGATACTGTCGCAAAGCTAACTAAAAAGCAGCATTCCCCAAGAGAGGATGACTTTCACTTTAGCAGTGATAAATTCATGAACTTCTTTGAGGAAAAAATTATGATTATTAGAAAGCAAATTACAGACTCCTCTTTAAATCTGCGTATTCCTTCAAAGCTCAGTTGTCCTGAGTCTGCACAACTCTGCGTGGACCTAGGATCAAGAGAGACGCTCAAGTGTTTTAGTACTATATCTCTTTACACAATGATGAAAATAATCATGGCCTCTAAACCTTCAAGCTGCATACTGGACCCTATTCCAACTAAACTACTGAAAGAGCTGCTTCCTGTGCTTGGCCCTCCTATGTTGAACATAATAAACGGCTCTCTATCCACCGGATGTGTACCAAACTCACTAAAAGTGGCAGTAATAAAGCCTCTCTTGAAAAAGCCAAACCTTGACCCAGAAAATATAAAAAACTATCGGCCTATATCGAATCTTCCATTCCTCTCAAAAATCTTAGAAAAGGCTGTTGCTCAGCAACTCACTGCCTTCCTGAAGACAAACAATGTATACGAAATGCTTCAGTCTGGTTTTAGACCCCATCATAGCACTGAGACGGCAATTGTGAAGGTGGTAAATGACATTTTAATGGCATCGGACCGAGGCTCTGCATCTGTCCTCGTGCTCCTAGACCTTAGTGCTGCTTTTGATACCATCGATCACCACATTCTTTTGGAGAGATTGGAAACCCAAATTCTGTTCTGGCCTGGTTTAGATCTTATCTGTCGGAAAGATATCAGTTTGTCTCTGTGAATGGTTTGTCCTCTGACAAATCAACTGTAAATTTCGGTGTTCCTCAAGGTTCCGTTTTAGGACCACTGTTGTTTTCACTATATATTTTACCTCTTGGGGATGTTATTCGAAAACATAATGTTAACTTTCACTGCTATGCGGATGACACACAGCTGTACATTTCAATGAAACATGGTGAAGCCCCAAAATTGTCCTCGCTAGAAGCATGTAGAAGTGGATGGCAGCAAACTTTCTACTTTTAAACTCGGACAAAACAGAGATGCTTGTTCTAGGTCCCAAGAAAAAAAGAGATCTTCTGTTGAATCTGACAATTAATCTTAATGGTTGTACAGTCGTCTCAAATAAAACTGTGAAGGACCTCGGCGTTACTCTGGACCCTGATCTCTCTTTTGAAGAACATATCAAGACCATTTCAAGGACAGCTTTTTTCCATCTACGTAACATTGCAAAAATCAGAAACTTTCTGTCCAAAAATGATGCAGAAAAATTAATCCATGCTTTTGTCACTTCTAGATTAGACTACTGCAATGCTCTACTTTCCGGCTACCTGGATAAAGCACTAAATAAACTTCAGTTAGTGCTAAATACGGCTGCTAGAATCCTGACTAGAACCAAAAAATTTGATCATATTACTCCAGTGCTACACTGGCTTCCTGTCAAAGCAAGGGCTGATTTCAAGGTTTTACTGCTAACCTACAAAGCATTACATGGGCTTGCTCCTACCTATCTCTCTGATTTGGTCCTGCCGTACATACCTACACGTACGCTACGGTCACAAGACGCAGGCCTCCTAATTGTCCCTAGAATTTCTAAGCAAACACCTGGAGGCAGGGCTTTCTCCTATAGAGCTCCATTTTTATGGAACGGTCTGCCTACCCATGTCAGAGACGCAAACTCGGTCTCAACCTTTAAGTCTTTACTGAAGACTCATCTCTTCAGTGGGTCATATGATTGAGTGTAGTCTGGCCCAGGAGTGGGAAGGTGAATGGAAAGGCTCTGGAGCAACGAACCACCCTTGCTGTCTCTGCCTGGCCGGTTCCCCTCTTTCCACTGGGATTCTCTGCCTCTAACCCTATTACAGGGGCTGAGTCACTGGCTTACTGGGGCTCTCTCATGCCATCCCTGGAGGGGGTGCGTCACCTGAGTGGGTTGATTCACTGATGTGGTCATCCTGTCTGGGTTTGCACCCCCCCTTGGGTTGTGCCATGGCGGAGATCTTTGCGGGCTATACTCAGCTTTGTCTCAGGATGGTAAGTTGGTGGTTGAAGATATCCCTCTAGTGGTGTGGGGGCTGTGCTTTGGCAAAGTGGGTGGGGTTATATCCTTCCTGTTTGGCCCTGTCCGGGGGTGTCCTCGGGTGGGGCCACAGTGTCTCCTGACCCCTCCTGTCTCAGCCTCCAGTATTTATGCTGCAGTAGGTTATGTGTCGGGGGGCTGGGGTCAGTTTGTTATATCTGGAGTACTTCTCCTGTCCAATTCGGTGTCCTGTGTGAATCTAAGTGTGCGTTCTCTAATTCTCTCCTTCTCTCTCTCGGAGGACCTGAGCCCTAGGACCATGCCCCAGGACTACCTGACATGATGACTCCTTGCTGTCCCCAGTCCACCTGGCCGTGCTGCTGCTCCAGTTTCAACTGTTCTGCCTTATTATTATTTGACCATGCTGGTCATTTATGAACATTTGAACATCTTGGCCATGTTCTGTTATAATCTCTACCCGGCACAGCCAGAAGAGGACTGGCCACCCCACATAGCCTGGTTCCTCTTTAGGTTTCTTCCTAGGTTTTGGCCTTTCTAGGGAGTTTTTCCTAACTACCATGCATCTACACCTGCATTGCTTGCTGTTTGGGGTTTTAGGCTGGGTTTCTGTACAGCATTTTGAGATATCAGCTGATGTACGAAGGGCTATATAAATACATTTGATTTGATTTGATTTGAGGTTGGATCCAGGAGCGGTGATACTCCTCAGGTAGACTCCAGGAGCGGTGGTACTCCTCAGGTAGGATCCAGGAGCGGTGGTACTCCCCAGGTAGGATTCAGGAGCGGTGGTACTCCTCGGGTAGGATCCAGGAGCGGTGGTACTCCTCAGGTAG
Source organism: Oncorhynchus masou masou (assembly GCF_036934945.1). Classification (NCBI taxonomy): domain Eukaryota; kingdom Metazoa; phylum Chordata; class Actinopteri; order Salmoniformes; family Salmonidae; genus Oncorhynchus; species Oncorhynchus masou. Next base: position 68,028,169 of record NC_088239.1, on the reverse strand, counting down.
GATCCAGGAGCGGTGGTACTCCTCAGGTAGGATCCAGGAGCGGTGGTACTCCTCAGGTAGGATCCAGGAGCAGTGGTACTCCTCAGGTAGGATCCAGGAGTGGTGGTACTCCCCAGGTAGGATCCAGGAGCGGTGGTACTCCCCAGGTAGGATTCAGGAGCGGTGGTACTCCCCAGGTAGGATTCAGGAGCGGTGGTACTCCCCAGGTAGGATTCAGGAGCGGTGGTACTCCTCAGGTAGGATTCAGGAGCGGTCGTACTCCTCAGTTAGGATCCAGGAGCGGTGGTACTCCTCAGGTAGGCTCCAGGAGCATTGGTACTCCCCAGGTAGGATTCAGGAGCGGTGGTACTCCCCAGGTAGGATTCAGGAGCGGTGGTACTCCTCAGGTAGGATTCAGGAGCGGTGGAAGAAGTTGTACTCCTCAGGTTGGCTCCAGGAGCGGTGGTACTCCTCAGGTAGGATCCAGGAGCGGTGGTACTCCTCAGGTAGAATCCAGGAGCGGTGGTACTCCTCAGGTAGGATCCAGGAGCGGTGGTACTCCTCAGGTAGGATCCAGGAGCGGTGGTAGAAGTTGTACTCCCCAGGTAGGATACAGGAGCGGTGGTAGAAGTTGTACTCCCCAGGTAGGCTCCAGGAGCGGTGGTACTCCCCAGGTAGGATCCAGGATCAACTCCTTTGTCTTGATCACGTTGAGGGAGAGGTTGTTGTCCTGGCACCACACAGCCAGGTCTCTGACCTCCTCCCTATAGGCTGTCTTGTTGTTGTCTGTGGTCTGTGATCAGGCCAACCACTGTTGTCATCGGCAAATTTAATGATGGTGTTGGAGTCGTGCCTAGCCGTGCAGTCATGAGTGAACAGCGAGTACAGGAGGGGGCTGAGCACGCACCCCTGAGGGGCCCCAGTGTTGAGGATCAGCGTGGCGGATGTGTTGTTACCTACCCTTACCATCTGGGGGTGGCCCGTCAGGAAGTCCACTATCCAGTTGCAGAGGGAGGTGTTTAGTCCCAGGGTCCTTAGCTTATTGATGATCTTTGAGGGCACTATGCTGTTGAACGCTGAGCTGTAGTCAATGAATAGCATTCTCACAATGGTATTTCTTTTGTTCAGGTGGGGAAGGGCAGTGTGGAGTGCAATAGGGATTGCATCATCTGTGGATCTGTTGGGGAGGTATGCAAATTGGGGTGGGTCTAGGGTTTCTGGGATGATGGTGTTGATGTGAGTCATGACCAGCCTTTCAAAGCACTTCGTGGCTACAGACGTGAGTGCTGCGGGTCGGTAGACATTTGGGGAGCTTACCTTAGTGTTCTTGGGCACAGGCACTATGGTGGTCTGCTTAAAACATGTTGGTATTACAGACTCGGACAGGGAGAGGTTGAAAATGTCAGTGAAGACATTTGCTATTTGGTCAACGCATGCTCGCAGTACACGTCCTGGTAATCTGTCTGGCCCTGTGGCCTTGTGAATGTTGACCTGTCTAAAGGTCTTACTCACATCGGCTGCGGAGAGCATGATCACACAGTCTTCCGGTACAGCTGGTGCTCTAATGCATGTTTCAGTGTTATTTGCCTCCAAGCGATTATTGAAGTAGTTTGGCTCGTGTCACTGGGGAGCTCTCGACTGTGCTTCCCTTTGTAGTCTGTAATGGTTTGCAAGCCCTGCCACATATACAGTGTCTCCTACCTCAGCTGTAGATCTCTGCAGTTCATCCAGAGTGATCATGGGCCTCTTGGCTGCATCTCTGATCAATCTTCTCCTTGTATGAGCTGAAAGTTTAGAGGGACGGCTAGGTCTTGGTAGATTTGCAGTGGTCTGATACTCTGATACTCATTTCAATATTATCGCTTGCACAGTGCTCCTTGGGATGTTTAAAGCTTGGGAAATCGTTTTGTATCCAAATCCGGCTTTAAACTTCTTCACAACAGTATCTCGGACCTGCCTGGTGTGTTCCTTGTTCTTCATGATGCTCTCTGCGCTTTTAACGGACCTCTGAGACTATCACAGTGCAGGTGCATTTATACGGAGACTTGATTACACACAGGTGGATTGTATTTATCATCATTAGTCATTTAGGTCAACATTGGCTCATTCAGAGATCCTCACTGAACTTCTGGAGAGAGTTTGCTGCACTGAAAGTAAAGGGGCTGAATAATTTTGCATGCCCAATTTTTCAGTTTTTGATTTGTTAAAAAAGTTTGAAATATCCAATAAATGTTGTTCCACTTCATGATTGTGTCCCACTTGTTGATTCTTCACAAAAAATACAGTTTTATATCTTTATGTTTGAAGCCTGAAATGTGGCAAAAGGTCGCAAAGTTCAAGGGGGCCGAATACTTTCGCAAGGCACTGTATGGGGTGATGGCCAGGTGTAGCATGCTCCAGCTTCCTCACACAATATAATAATCCTCCTCACTCCTAATGCTGGGTTTATTACCGTGGCATGACAAGGCATTAACACAGCTGTGCTTAGGGCTCACACAATAGCATAACAGGATCCATAGACCCTACATACACGAAACCTGACTGACAACAGTGTTTCCCTCTAAACCATTGTAAAGGCTATAATTTACAGGCTAATCAATTGATATTTTTTGTTAAAGGATGTTGATTTGGGGACCTGGAAAACAATCTATGGGAAACTCTGTGAACACATACAGTGTAGCTTTTTTCAGTCGGATCAGCATACCTGGGAACTTGTTGACCTGTTCAGAGAGGATGTTATCGTTGTCATGGAAGGACACTCCATGCCAGTAGATGTTACAGGCTGACCATCTACCCACAGGGAACTGCAGTAAGGAGAGAGATGTTTGAGGTAGGGGTTCTGATTGAGATCTACATGGTTAGGGTTGAGGTAGTCTCACAAAGTCTTGTCTCATCTAGTTCTGACTGATGAGAGGAAGACTGTATATCAAGTCTTGGGTTGAGGTGTTGTTGAGGGAAACACTGTTACACAAACTAAATGCACTAAATGCATTGAATCTTTTACTCAGTATTGTGGTTCCATTATATAAATATAAATTATTTTTCCATACACGAACAAGGCCATTTGTTGTTACAGGCAGTTAGGTAATCTCAGGCCAGGCATGCAGGTTCCTTCCAGTGACAATACGTTCTTCGGCTGTCCCCATAGGAGAACTCTTTGAAGAACCCTTTTTGGTTCCAGACAGAACCTTTCGGTTCTACATGTAACCCAGATAGAACCTTTCCACATAGGGTTCTACATGTAACCCAAAAGAGTTCTACCTGGAACCAAAGAGGGTTCTACCTGGAACCAAAAAGGGTTCTCCTATGGGGACAGCCGAAGGACCCTTTTGAAACCCTTTTTTCTAAAAGTGTAGGAGGCATGGCGTATCAGTGGTCTTTGTGAATTAGACTGCAGTTCTGTGTTAGCTAATCATATAAGTCTGTGGTTAAGAGGAGCCCTGGCAGGGGAGGACATGATATTCTGACAGGATTATAAGAACCAATTTCTGGGGCCTGGCCCACCGACACCTTACTGCTAAAGACACACTTAGAAACCCACCCACCCACCCCACACACACAAACACATCACCTTCTCCCGTCCTGACCCCTCGTCCTGACCAGGGGCTTACTCATGGGGTCACTGGCAGTGGCATCAGATAGAAATTAAAGATATTATATAGAATAGACCTTAAAACTTCTTAGGGATCAAATCCTGTTAACGGGATCGATTTGACAACATCCGGTGAAATGGCAGAGCGCCAAATTCAAATTAAATTATTAGAAATATTTAACTTTCATACAATCACAAGTGCAATACACCACATTAAAGCTTTACTTCTTGTTAATCCAGCCACAGTGTCAGATTTTTAAAAGGCTTTACGGCGAAAGCAAACCATGCTATTATCTGAGGACAGCACCCCATCAAACAAACACAGACAATCATATTTCATCCCGCCAGGCGAGACAGAAAACTCAGAAATAACGATATAATTCATGCCTTACCTTTGACGAGCTTCTTCTGTTGGCACTCCAAAATGTCCCATAAACATCACAAATGGTCCTTTTGTTTGATTGATTCCATCGTTATAGCCCAGAAATGTCCATTTATTTGGCGCGTTTGATCCAGAAAAACACTGGTTAAAACTAGCGCAACATGACTACAAAATATCGAATAAATTACCTGTAATCTTTGTCCAAACATTTCAAACAACTTTCCTAATACAACTTTAGGTATTTTTTTAACGTAAATAATCAACCAAATTTAAGACGGGATAAACTGCATTCAATAGCGGATAAAGACAAAGTGGAGCGAGCTTTCAGGTTGTGCATCCCTAACACTAAACTCGACCCTCGTTCTGAACAGCCCTACTTCTTCATTACACAAAGGAAAAACATCAACCAATTTCTAAAGACTGTTGACATCCAGTGGAAGCGATAGGAACTGAAAGCAAGTACCTTAGAAATCTAGATCCACATAGAAATCATTGAAAAGAGAGTGACCTCAAAAATAAAATTCCTGGATGGTTTGTCCTCAGGGTTTCACCTGCGAACTAAGTTATATTATACTCACAGACATTATTCAAACAGTTTTAGAAACTTCAGAGTGTTTTCTATCCAAATCTACTATTATATTATGCATATCCTAGCTTCTGGTCCTGAGTAGCAGGCAGTTTACTTAGGGCACGCTTTTCATCCGGACGTGAAAATACCGGCCCCTAGCCTAGAGAGGTTATTAATTAATGATGAGTAAAATAGTGAATTTACAGATTATATTTTTATCTCCAACATTCTAAATGTTGTCATTGCCACCTCAGTGAACAGGCCCAATGTCACGTTCTGACCTTTATTTCCTTTGTTTTGTCATTATTTAGTATGGTCAGGGCGTGAGTTGGGGTGGGCAGTCTATGTTTGTTTTTCTATGATTTGGGTATTTCTATGTTTCGGCCTAGTATGGTTCTCAATAAGAGGCAGGTGTCATTAGTTGTCTCTGATTGAGAATCATACTTAGATAGCCTGGGTTTCACTGTGTGTTTGTGGGTGATTGTTCCTGTCTCTGTGTTTGCACCAGATAGGGCTGTTTTGGTTTTTTCACATTTCTTGTTTTGTTAGTTTATTCATGTATAGTGTCTTTATAAATTAAACATGAATAACCACCACACTGCAATTTGGTCCGCCTCTCCTTCAAGTAAAGAAAACCGTTACACCCAAGGCGAGCTACGCAACAGTGAGCATCCCAAAGAAACAGTTGGGTAAATAATTGGGGCGGCAGGTAGCCTAGTGGTTAGCGTGTTGGACTAGTAACAGAGAGGTTGCAAGATCAAATCCCTGAGGTGAAAATCTGTCGTTCTGCCCCTGAACAAGGCATTGCACTCCCCAGCCTGTTCCTAGGCTGTCATTGAAAATAATAATTTGTTCTTGCCCAGTTAAATAAAGGTAAAAAAGGAGGGTGAAAGAAAACTTGCATGACAGCCAAGGCCTGCTATAGTTACGATCTCATAGATTTCAATGTTTAACCACCCCTTAATCTCGTCAGCCAATTGGGTCACATTAATTTGGGAAGTATCTAGGGGAGGAACAGGGAAGAGAGATGGCAATAGCTCCATCTGTGAGTGCATTCCAGAACTTCATCTTACACACACAAACACAAAGGCTCACTTGTGGACATGAATAATGAACCATTCTAGTTTTTCTGGCTCCATCGCAGTTTAGAACAGGATATGAGCTCATCTCCCTAACATCCAATCAAAATTGTCCGAGAGACATTGGCATGAATTTGCAGACTTGTCTTGGCAGGTCTGGTCATTCCTTCTGATCCTGCCAGATGAGGTTGCCTGGCAGCGGGCATGTAACAGTTTATAACAAGATCTGTACTGCCTGTCATCCCACTGAACCCACTGCCTGGCCTGCATTATTCTTTCACATCATACTAATGTCACACCCTGATCTGTTTCACCTGTCTTTGTGATTGTTTCCACCCTCCTCCAGGTATTGCCCATCTTCCCCATTATCCCGTGTATTTATACCTGTGTTCTGTTTGTCTGTTGCCAGCTCGTTTTGTTCGTAGAACCTACCAGCGGTTTTCCCCTTGCTCCTCTCTTGTCTACAGTGCCTGTTTTCTAGTTTTTACCATTCTGCCAGCCCTGAGCCTGCCTGCAGTCCTGTACCTTTGCCTTTCAGTGGAAAACTGAAAGATAATCTGTCAGATCCAAATTAGATCCAACACTATCCTCCCTCTTTTTACATGTGACAGTGTGACTCTCTCTCCCTCTCAATCTGCTCTTGCCTGCGCGGCTCCCCGAGGGTAATATGACTTTATTGGATTATCAGAGATTAGGTCTGTCAGGACCCGGTTACGAACCTGGGTCTCCGGAGTGAGAAACAGTCACTTAACCAACTGAGCCACGAATAGTCAGCAGAACCCAAGATGAGGCAGACACAGCAGTACTTAAGACGGTGTATTTAATAAAGTAAAAAGGAGAAGTCCTTCAATACAAAAAATGGCAAATCCAAAAGGTGGTAGGAAAAGCACAAAAAAGCCTCAAGAGATACTCAAAAACAAAAACAGAATTCCACAAGAGCATCCACCGGAATCGACAAGAATACACAGAACACTAGGGCTGGGTGCTAACATACAAACACAGAGCACAGAACTGAGGGAAACTAAGGGTTTAAATACAATCAGGGAAAACGAGGCACAGGTGCAAATAATAATGGGGAACAAGGGAAAAAACATAAGGTCAAAAAGCACAATGGGGGCATCTAGTGACCAAAACCCGGAACAACCCTGGCCAAATCCTGACAGAATCCCCCCCTAGGAACGGCTCCTGACGTTCCTACCAGCTCTCTCAGGGTGGAGGGCCCTGAACTGACGAATGAGGTCAGGGTCCAGGATGTCTTTGGCAGGAACCCAGGAGCGCTCCTCGGGACCGTAGCCTTCCCAGTCCACCAGATACTGCCAGGACCGCTGCACCCGGCGGGAATCCAGTATCCGATGGACAGTATAAGCCGGCTGGCCTCCAATGACACGAGGCGGAGGGGAGGTCTGTCTGCCGGGACAAGGGGAGAAAAACAACAGGTTTTAACAATGAAATGTGAAATGTGGGATTAATCTTAAGGGATCTGGGTAAGTGTAGGCAATAAGAAACTGGGTTAACTCTCCTGGCAACCTTGAAGGGACCGATGTATTTTTGGGACAGCTTGCGAGACTCCACCCGTAGAGGTAAGTCTCTTGTGGAGAGCCAGACTCTCTGGCCGGGGCGCAGGGTAGGCCCGGGACGGCGACGTCTGTTGGCTTGTTGTTGGTACCTCTGTGAGGAATGCATAAGATTAAGACGGGTCTTCCTCCACATAAGCCGACAGCGTCTGACGAACTTCAAGGCTGAATGCACTCTGACTTCTGCCTCCTGGTCCGGGAACAATGGAGGAGCATAGCCAAACTGACACTCGTGCGGGGACATACCAGTGGAGGAGGAGCGCAAGGTGTTGTGCGCGTATTCGGCCCAAACAATAAAGCATGACCATGTGGACGGGTTGTCACGAGTCATACATCGGAGGGTGGTTTCCAGCTCTTGATTCATCCTCTCTGTTTGGCCGTTGGACTCCGGATGGTACCCTGAAGATAGACTGGCAGAAGCCCCCATGAGTTGGCAGAAGGCCTTCCAAAACCTTGAGGCGAACTGGGGACCTCTGTCAGAAACCATATCTTGAGGAATGCCGAAGACTCGGAACACATGATTAATTACCAACTCAGCCGTTTCCTTGGCAGAAGGTAACTTAGAGGGACGAACCTGGCCGCCTTTGAAAACCTGTCAATTATGACTAGGATAGTAGTATTGCCATGGGATGGAGGAAGTCCAGTAATAAAGTCCAATGAGATATGGGACCAGGGTCTGTGGGGAACAGGTAAAGGGTGAAGGAGTCCTTGAGGGCGGAGGTGAGAAGATTTGCCCTGGCAGCACACGGGACAGGCATTGACGAAAGTGGCAACGTCTTCTCTTATGGTAGGCCACCAGAACTTACGCTGGATGAACTCCAAGGTGCGACCTACACCCGGATGACAGGTGAGGCGAGAGGAGTGCCAGTGCCCACAGAAGGACCTGAGTCCTCACTGCCTTGGGGACAAACAACCGATTGGCAGGACCTCCTTTCGGGTCCGGTTCGCTAGCTTGAGCACGTCTCACGGTATCCTCAACTTGCCACGAGATCGGAGCCACAATCTTAGCAGCAGGAAGGACAGGCATGTCCGTGTCATCTCGAATGGCAGGAGCGTAGACTCGGGACAGGGCATCCGGTTTGAGATTCTTCGACCCGGGCCGATAGGTGAGGATAAACTGGAATCGATTGAAGAAAAGAGACCATCTAGCTTGTCTAGAGTTCAACCGCTTCGCCTGCTGGATATACTCCAGATTTTTGTGGTCCGTAAGCACTTGAAACGGGTGAGAATCCCCCTTGAGCCAGTGTCTCCATTCCTTCAATGCCATCTTAACCGCTAGGAGTTCACGATCCCCCACATCGTAGTTCCTCTCAGTCGGGGTAAGCCGGTGTGAGAAGAAAGCGCACGGATGAAGCTTCTTGTCTTCACCCCTCTGAGACAGGACAGCTCCAACACCAACCTCTGATGCGTCTACCTCCACCACAAATGGTTCATCCGTAGTCGGTAGTATCAGGATGGGAGCAGAGAGAACTAATCATTTCCCACCGTTAAGAGAAGGCCATATGCTGAAAGTTAGCTGGCAGATGCCTTGCAGGCTTCAAAACTGCTGTGCCATGAACTGCCTGGTTACACACAGGTGAAGGTGTTAGACCTAGATTGTAAACCATTATTAGTACCCTGCCTAGTACCTATTATAGTACTATAGCCTAATTAACAAATACGCTTAAGTGACTGTTAATGATACAGAGGGCTCACTCTCCAACAGCGTTGTGGGACTTCAGACAGTTTCTCTCACGCAGGCTGAGGAGGCTACTTCAATCCCCGTTAGGCTACAAGTGGGAATATCTTAACACAAAATAGTGAGGATTTGGTGTCATACCTCCTTAATAAAAAAAGTCTTAGATGAAATAGATTCCAGAGTAATGAGTGTAGTGAGTGAGCGACTAAGGGGAATGTCTAATGGCAGATACTGGAGGCTGGGTCCTCTGCAGTGAAGCATGGATCAATAATAACCATAGAGTGCAGAGTAGTGTAGGAAATGAGAGGAGAGATTTGTATTTATTTTTTACCTTTATTTATCTAGGCAAGTCAGTTAAGAACAAATTCTTATTTTCAATGACAGCTGAGGAACAGTAGGTTAACTGCCTGTTCAGGGGCAGAACAACAGATTTGTACCTTGTCAGCTCTGGGATTTGAACTTGCAACCTTTCGGTTACTAGTCCAACGCTCTAGGCTACCCTCAGCCATCGATCAAACATTTAGGCTTCGCAGCAATCATTCGTTTTTGAGGTACAGTGCCTTCAGAAAGTATTCATATCCCTTGACTTATTCCACATGGTGTTGTGTTACAGCCTGAATTCAAAATGTATTAAATTGAAAACAATACATTTTTTCAAATGTATTGAAAACGAAATACAGAAATATCTAATTTACATAAGTATTTATACCTCTGAATCAATACTTTGTAGAAGTACCTTTGGCAGCGATTACAGATGTGAGTCTTTCTGGGTAAGTCTCTAAGAGCTTTCCACACCTGGATTGTGCAACATTTGACCATTATTATTTTCAAAATCCTTCAAGCTCTGTCAAATTGGTTGTTGATCATCGCTAGACAACCATTTTCATTGCTAGACAACCAATAGATTAAGTTAACTGTAACTCAGCAACTCCGGTACATTCACTGTCTTCTTGGTAAGTAACTCCAGTGTAGATTTGGCCTTGTGTTTCAAGTTATTGTTCTGCTAAAAGGTGGATTAATTTCCCAGTGTCTGGTGGTAAGCAGACTGAACCAGGTTTTCCTCTAGGATTTTGCCTGTGCTTAGCTCTATTCAGTTTCTTTTTATCCTGTAAAACTCCCCAGTCCTTAACGATTGCAAGCATGCCAATAACATGATGCAGCCACCACTATGGGTAAAAATATGCAGAGTGGTACTCAGTAATGTATTGGATTTGCCCCAAATGTAACACTTTGTATTGAGAACAAAAAAGTGAATTGCTTTGCCACATTTTTAGCAGTACTACTTTAGTGCCTTGTTGCAAACAGGATGCATGTTTTTGAATATTTGTATTCGGTACAGGCTTCCTTCTTTTCACTCTGTCATTTAGGTAAGTATTGTGGAGTAACTACAATGATGTTGATCCATCCTCAGTTATCTCCTATCACAGCCATTAAACTCTAAATGTTTTATAGTCACCATTGACCACATGGTGTAATCCTTGAGTGGTTTCCTTCCTCTCTGGCAACTGAGTCAGGAAGGATTCCTGTATCTTTGTAGTGACTGGGTGTATTGATACACCATCCAAAGTGTAACTAGTAACTTCAGCATCCTCAAAGGGATATTCAGTGTCTGCTTTTTGTTTTACCACTCTACCAATAGGTGCCCTTCTTTAGAGGCATTGGAAAACCTCCTTGGTCTTTGGTTGAATCAGTGTTTGAAATGTACTGCTCGACTGAGGGTCCTTACAGATAATTGTATGTGTGGGGTACAGAGATGAGGTAGTCATTTATAAATACCATTAAACACTATTATTGCACACAGAGTGAGTCCATGCAACTTATGTGAGTTGTTAAGCACATTTTTACTCCTGAATCTATTTAGGCTTGCCATAACAAAGGGGTTGAATACTTACTGGCTCAAGACATTTCAGATTTTGATTTAATATTAATTTGTAAACATTTAGAAAAACATAATTCAACTTTGACATTATGATGTATTGTGTGAAAAAAAAGTAAAATCTAAAATCAAGGTACATATTTTCTATAGGCACACTAATACACAGTCATACAGAGAAATACACCGTATTTATTGAGGCAATGCACAGCAAGCAGATCCAATGACATGTTAGGCTACTGAAAAAACGTATAGTGCATGTCCCCTACTGGTTATCAGTGAACATCTGAGTTGAGAACCAGAGTCATACTGTAAATGACTCTGGAATCAACTAAGCCTGCTCCTGCCATAGGAATTAAATGCAATTACTGTCATAATTGGGTTTTCATATGGGTCAACATCTTCAAAACTCGTGCAGAGTGCATTACATAGATTAGATATCAATCAATTGCTCATGTTCCTCTTCTCCATGCACTAGGCTAAAGCCTACTAGGGTCAAAAAGCCCCCACAACAAGTTAAGATGATTGTTAGGCCTATCTCCTGCCACTGAAAGGTGGGTGTGCCTTAATATACTTAGGTCAATGGGCTTTCCAACTTACACTATACCTCAGCACCGCATGTCAAAGCTCTTTTGAAACTGACAGAGGATCAGTTAGGTCCTTGACTTTGTAGACGATGTATCTGTCAGGACAAAGGGTAATGTAATAAGGCCTCTGTCTACAAAGTTTTGAAACCTGATCAGATCTGCTGTGCCATACTTGGGAGGGATTACATTTCGACGCATGATGGTCATCCATGGTGGTAGTGAGGAGAATTTTACCTCTAACTGTCTGATGGCTTCACCCTCCACTGCTCCTCGTGTATAATGAACTACACTGTTGATAATGGCCAATAGCAGGTATTAAGTGCGCCACATTCAACGCCTGTAGGGCCGAACAGATGGAGCTCGCCTGCCGAAGTGAGGGGACCCGTATCAATTAGCCATCTAATAAGTGTATTAAAGATATCGCTTTCCATTTGGGACAACTTTTCAGCTACCACAGTCCAAGGTTAAGGCTGTGTAGCTGTTTATACTGGGCCATAGAGCTGTCACATTGGAGTGACAGGGTTAACAGAGATAGTGTCCCCTCATCAATGTGTTGTAGGCCTACTATGCTATTCTTTATCAACGCCTGGACGGAAAAAAAGATTATGAACAGGTTAAAACTGTTATTGCTGTTGAAAGATGGGGTGTGTTGTGGTGGCACAATACACAAGTTGCTTTTATACCTGTGTAGTACTATTGTATTACTATTGTTACAATATTATTGTTAACTTTATACAGTCAATGGTTTCTGTATAGTAATTTAGTATTTTCACAATAACAGTATTTGTTATTACACAAGTGGAATAAGTATCAGCCCCCAGGTAAACGGTGCACCCCTGATATGTGTACTGAACTCAGCAGCATAGAAACCAATTTTGTCAATTAAACAACACAAAGTCAATCACACTTCTGTGAAATCAAACTGTTCACTTAGGAAGCAACACTGATTGACAATACATTTTGCATGCTGTTGTGCAAATGGAAATAGACAACAGGTGGAAATTATAGGCAATTAGCAAGACACCCCCAATAAAGGAGTGGTTCTGCAGGTGACCTCCAGCAGGCCACAAATGTGCATGTGTCTGCTCAAACGGTCAGAAACAGACTACATGAGGGTGGTATGAGGGCCCGACGTCCACAGGTGTGGGTTGTGATTACAGCCTAACACCGTGCAGGACGTTTGGCATTTGCCAGAGAACACCAAGATTGGCAAATTCGCCACTGGCGCCCTGTGCTCTTCACAGATGAAAGCAGGTTCACACTGAGCACATGTGACAGACGTGACAGTCTGGAGACGCCGTGTTCTGCTGCCTGCAACATCCTCCAGCATGACCGGTTTGGCGGTGGGTCAGTCATGGTGTGGGGTGGCATTTCTTTGGGGGGCAGCACAGCCCTCCATGTGCTCGCCAGAGGTAGCCTGACTGCCATTAGGTACCGAGATGAGATCCTCAGACCCCTTGTGAGACCATATGCTGGTGCGGTTGGCCCTGGGTTCCTCCTAATGCAAGACAATGCTAGACCTCATGTGGCTGGAGTGTGTCATCAGTTCCTGCAAGAGAAAGGCATTGATGCTATGGACTGGCCCGCCCGTTCCCCAGACCTGAATCCAATTGAGCACATCTGGGACATCATGTCTCGCTCCATCCACCAACGCCACATTGCACCACAGACTGTCCAGGAGTTGGCGGATGCTTTAGTCCAGGTCTGGGAGGAGATCCCTCAGGAGACCATCCGTCACCTCATCAGGAGCATGCCCAGGCGTTGTAGGGAGGTCATACAGGCACGTGGATGCCACACACACTACTGAGCCTCATTTTGACTTGTTTTAAGGACATTACATCAAAGTTGGATCAGCATGTAGTGTGGTTTTCCACTTTTATTTTGACTCCAAATACAGACCTTCGTGGGTTGATAAATTTGATTTCCATTGATAATTTGTGTGTGATTTTGTTGTCAGCACATTCAACTATGTAAAGAAAAAAGTATTTAATAAGAATATTTAATTCATTCAGATCTAGGATGTGTCATTTTAGTGTTCCCTTTATTTTTTTGAGCAGTGTATTTTTTTTCATTAATTTCCACTATAGCCAATAGTGACTTTGTGGCTGTGCTATCTAGTGGGAAACTAATGATTCTGTTTGTATTCATATTTATTATGGATCCCCATGAGCTGCTTCCAAGGCAGCAGCTACTCTTCCTGGGGTCCAGCAAAATTAAGACAGTTATACAATTTCAAAAACATTACAATACATTCACAACAGATTTCACAACACGTCAAGTGTGTGCCCTCTGGCCGCTACTCTACTACTACCACATATCTACAACACAAAATAAATGTGTAGGTGTGTATAGTATACACCTCTACTCAGACTACGCCATTCTTTATACTTCTGGCCCTTCTTTGGACACTGTGTTAACTAACCTCCAGATGAGCTTCAATGCCATACAACTCTCCTTCCGTGGCCTCCAACTGCTCTTAAATGCAAGCAAAACTACTGTAAGTAAAGAAATAAAAACAACAGCAAAAAGACTGTGAAAAATAACAGTAGCGGGGCTACATACAGTAGCAAGGCTATAAAAGCAGCGAGGCTTCATACAGACACCGGTTAGTCAGGCTGATTGAGGTAGTATGTACATGTAGATATGGTTAAAGTGACTATGCATATATGATGGACAGAGAGTAGCAGTAGCATAAAAGAGGTGTTGGTGGGTGGTGGGTGGCGGGACACAATGTAGATAGCCTGGTTAGCCATTGTGCGGGAGCACTGGTTGGTCGGCCCAATTGAGGTAGTATGTACATGAATGTATAGTTAAATGTATGCATATATGATAAACAGAGAGTAGCAGCAGCGTAAAAGAGGGGTTGGGAGGGGCACACAATGCAAATAGTCCAGGTAACCATTTGATTACCTGTTCAGGAGTCTTATGGCTTCGGGGTAAAAACTGTTGAGATGCCTTTTTGTCCTAGACTTGGCACTCCGGTACCGCTTGCCATGTGGTAGTAGAGAGAACAGTCTATGGCTGGGGTAGCTGGGGTCTTTGACAATTTTTAGGGCCTTCCTCTGACACCGCCTGGTGTAGAGGTCCTGGATGGCAGACAGCTTTTCCCCCAGTGATGTACTGGGCCGTACACACTACCCTCTGAAGTGCCTTGCGGTCGGAGGCCGAGCAATTGCCGTACCAGGCAGTGATGCAACCTCTCGATGTTGCAGCTGTAGAACCTTTTGAGGATCTCAGGACCCGTGCCAAATCGTTTTAGTTTCCTGAGGGGAATAGGCTTTGTCGTGCCCTCTTCACGACTGTCTTGGTGTGTTTGGATCATTCTAGTTTGTTGGTGATGTGGACACAAAGGGACTTGAAGCTCTCATCCTGCTCCACTACAGCCTCGTCGATGTGAATGGGGGCGTGCTTGGTCCTCCGTTTCCATGAGTTCACAATCATCTACCTAATTTCTTGGTTACGATGAGGGATAGGTTGTTATTCTGGCACCACCCGGCCAGGTCTCTGACTCCTCCCTATAGGCTGTCTCGTCGTTGTCTGTGATCAGGCCTACCACTGTTGTGTCGTCTGCAAACTTAATGATGGTGTTGGAGTCGTGCCTGGCCATGCAGTCGTGGGTGAACACTGAGTACAGGAGGGGACTGAGCACACACCCCTGGGGGGCCCCAGTGTTGAGGATCAGCGTGGCAGATGTGCTGCTACCTACCCTCACCACCTGGGGGTGGCCCGTCAGGAAGTCCAGGATCCAGTTGCAGAGGGAGGTGTGTAGTCCCAGGATCCTTAGCTTGGTGATGAGCTTTGAGGGTACAATGGTGTTGAACACTGAGCTGTAGTCAATGAATAGCATTCTCACATAAGTGTTCCTTTTGTCCAGGTGGGAAAGGGCAGTGTTGAGTGCAATAGAGATTGCATCATCTGTGGATCTGTTTGGGCGGGATATGCAAATTTTAGTGGTGTAGGGTTTCTGGGATAATGGTGTTGATGTGAGCCATGACCAGACTTTCAAAGCACTTCATGGCTATGGACATGAGCGC
Source organism: Oncorhynchus masou masou (assembly GCF_036934945.1). Classification (NCBI taxonomy): domain Eukaryota; kingdom Metazoa; phylum Chordata; class Actinopteri; order Salmoniformes; family Salmonidae; genus Oncorhynchus; species Oncorhynchus masou. Next base: position 68,012,823 of record NC_088239.1, on the reverse strand, counting down.
TACGGGTCTGTAGTCATTTAGGCAGGTTGCCTTTGTGTTCTTGGGCACAGGGACTATGGTGGTCTGCTTGAAACATGTTGGTATTACAGACTCAATCAGGGACATGTTGAAAATGTCAGTGAAGACACCAGCCAGTTGGTCAGCACATGCCCGGAGCACACATCCTGGTAATCCGTCTGGTGGTTCGTCGCAGGGCATAGCAGGATTTCTTGTAAGCTTCCGTGTTAGAGTCCCACACCTTGAAAGCGGCAGCTCTACCCTTTAGCTCAGTGCGAATGTTGCCTGGCTTCTGGTTGGGATATGTATGTACAGTCACTGTGGGGACGACGTCCTCGATGCACTTATTGATAAAGCCAGTGGCTGATGTGGTGCATTCCTCAATGTCATCGGAAGAATCCCAGAACATGTTCCAGTCTGTGATAGCAAAGCAGTCCTGTAGTTTAGCATCTGCTTCATCTGACCACTTTTTTATAGACCAAGTCACTGGTGCTTCCTACTTTAATTGTTGCTTGTAAGCAGGAATCAGGAGGATAGAGTTGTGGTCGGATTTACCAAATGGAGGGCGAGGGAGAGCTTGTGGGGTATGCATGGGTTTCTGAGCTGTGTGCCAGTAGTTCAAACAGACAGCTCGGTGCATTCAACATGTCAATGCCTTTCACACAATTTCCTAAGTCCCTCTTTGTGGCACGTGACCACACAACTGAACAGTAGTTAGGTCCTGTAGGACCTGCCTCGTGTGTTGTTAATCAAATAAATAACAATAAATAAATAAAAACCTGCCTTGTTGATAGTGCTGTTAAGAAGCCATAGCAAAGCTTTATTATGGAAAAACTTCTCCCCATTTTAGCCACTGTATCAATATGTTTTGACCATGACAATCCAGGGTTACTCAAGTAGTTTAGTCACCTCAACTTGTTACATTTTCACATTATTCATTACAATATTTAGTTGAGGTTTAGGGTTTAGTGAATGATTTGTCCCAAATACAATGCTTTTAGTTTGGAAATATTTAGGACTAACTTCCCACCCACTCTGAAACTAACCTTAACTCATAAGTGTTGCAGTCATTTCAGTCGCTGAGATAGCTGACGTGTACAGCGTTGAGTCATCCGGTGACAACGAAACTGACAGAAAACTTCAAGGGACACGCTGACAGTGCTGTCGTTTTATATATCACCAGCAGAGGACGTGCTTTGTTCTATTTTACACAATGACTGTATATGAAGATTTTAGATAAGCATCTCTACGCCTACTCAGTTTTTCAGTTTAGTGTAGACAAATATGTTGCCAATAACATTCCGTTTCCAACACTCCCTCTCGGCAGATTAGTGACGCAAACTTTATCGCACTTTTTAAACGAGTGGGCTACATCGTTTTTACATGTTCAGTATTTTGTTTACTAACATTTACTAACATTCATTTATATATGGAATCTATCTTGGCTTGAGGAAGAGAACCAGACTGACTGTACATCTTCTGGGGGATGGTTAAACCTAAGGGAAAGGATAGAAAAACGAAAGTTGTTCCAGTTGTGATTTTTGTTGTTGTATGGTCCACATCCCTCTGCAGCAATGGAGATAGATAGTATGGTGGCGAACAGCGCACTCATCAGAGCCAGAGGAGGTAAGAAAGACACCTATATAGGTGCAGTAAAAATTAACGCTGCAGTAAATACTAGCCTACTACTTCATATTTCACCATACAATACTTTTTTTTAGCAAGCACACACATTTTCTGTTTGTCACTTGTCATCATGTCTGTTTTTATTTATTAGTTGTATCTTTAACCAGGGAAGTCAGTAATGATTGATGTCTCTTATAGTTAGTTGAAGAAGTTTAGAGAAACATAAAAAGACAAGTTAGAGATAGCCTGTTTGCACCTTGATTGAGTAGTGGTGTGTTCAGAGCTCAATATTATTCCAGTTTGTGTTGCCCTCTGTTACAGTGCTGTGGTGTCACAGGTGAGTAGGGTGGGTTGCAGTAGGCTACATTTTATGGGTGAGATTGCAGTGCACCCTTGTAATTCTTAACCGTATTGCCATTCTTATGAATGTGTTGCTCCCTTCTGAGGAACAATGTATGTGGTGAAGGAATGAGGAAAGGATTTATGATGAAAGAGGACTGGTTGATTGGGGAGTTGGGGTTGGAGGCTCCCTTCTGAGGAACAATGTATGTGGTGAAGGAATGAGGAAAGGATGTATGATGAAAGAGGACTGGTTGATTGGGGAGTTGGTGGGTTGGAGGCTCCCTTCTGAGGAACAATGTATGTGGTGAAGGAATGAGGAAAGGATGTATGATGAAAGAGGACTGGTTGATTGGGGAGTTGGGGATGGAGGCTCCCTTCTGAGGAACAATGTATGTGGTGAAGGAATGAGGAAAGGATGTGTGATGAAAGAGGACTGGTTGATTGGGGAGTTGGGGATGGAGGCTCCCTTCTGAGGAACAATGTATGTGGTGAAGGAATGAGGAAAGGATGTATGATGAAAGAGGACTGGTTGATTGGGGAGTTGGGGATGGAGGCTCCCTTCTGAGGAACAATGTATGTGGTGAAGGAATGAGGAAAGGATGTATGATGAAAGAGGACTGGTTGATTGGGGAGTTGGGGATGGAGGCTCCCTTCTTTTTTTGGGGTTCTTTTTTCTTACATACTGAATGTATTGTTACTTTTTGGCTCTGTGATGCAAACAAACTATTAAATGATATGAATGTGTGTGTTGTGCATGTGCCCCCCAACAAGAAAAAAATGTATAAAGATTTGATCACAAACAAAAGTGGACTGATTGACACTTAGAATTAACTAGCAGGGATTTTATACAGTACTACTTCCTCAAGTTTCTTTTTCCCACACACACACACACACACACACACACACACACACACACACACACACACACACACACACACACACACACACACACACACACACACACACACACACACACACACACACACACACACACACACACACACACACACACACACACACACACTTCATTACTTGAAATATTCACTTATCTAGCCTGCTTTCACCATCTAAATTATGTCAGATCAGTGATTACCTTAATGACGTGGTAGGGGATTCATCACATCACATTCTTTAGAAGCAGGATGTAATAAATTAGCTTTCTGTCCTTGTTAAACAACCCCAATCTCTCTTGAAAGCAGGTAGAAAGTCAGATGTCTCTACTAATATATAACCTGTTTGTATTTTATGGGTCATGGGTGAAACCTTGCTAAATGACAAAGTAGTAGCCACACACACCGTATATTAAGATGCAACACATTTTGCTACAGGCTACAGGAGAAATCAATCCTTTGGGTGGATGATGTGGAGCAGTTTCCCAAGTACACTCAAATTGTATGTGTCACAGGAAAACACACACACACTATGTGTTTTGGTGAGCTGAACAAATGTCTGGTGGCAGGCTCAATACAGCTGTGTGAAAGGTAGCAGGGTGACAGGCTCAATACAGCTGTGTGAAAGGTAGCAGGGTGACAGGCTCAATACAGCTGTGTGAAAGGTAGCAGGGTGACAGGCTCAATACAGCTGTGTGAAAGGTAGCAGTGTGACAGGATCAATACAGCTGTGTGAAAGGTAGCAGGGTGACAGGCTCAATACAGCTGTGTGAAAGGTAGCAGGGTGACAGGCTCAATACAGCTGTGTGAAAGGTAGCAGGGTGACAGGCTCAATAAAGCGGTGTGAAAGGTAGCAGGGTGACAGGCTCAATACAGCTGTGTGAAAGGTAGCAGGGTGACAGGCTTAGGGTTGTATGTGTGTGGGAAGAGTGAGGTCACAAACATAACCAACAGGTTGGATTCCTTCCTAGGATCTGTGAATATCATCATCAGCAGGTGACACCTGTTGGCAGGATCAGCAATTTTATCACAGTGCTGCAGTGTGTGTGTGTGTGTGTGTGTGTGTGTGTGTGTGTGTGTGTGTGTGTGTGTGTGTGTGTGTGTGTGTGTGTGTGTGTGTGTGTGTGTGTGTGTGTGTGTGTGTGTGTGTGTGGTTTGCAGTGCTCTGTGGTCCAACAGGTTTGTTCTTGCTCCATACCTCCATACCTATTTATAGATTTCTCTTTGGAGTGGATGGATGCCAGGGCTGGAACCTGACTGACGAGGAACTACTATACACACATACAACACATAACCAAAGAGTTGAATGAGCTCACATGCTTTTGGGTATGAAAAACAATAAATGAATGACAGGTCAACTGTAATATCAAATTTCTCATACTATTTTTCCTTCCCCATTTTAGCAGATGCTCTTAACAGAAGAATTAGGGTTAAGTGCGTTGCACAAGTGTACGTCAACAGACTCTTCACCTTGTTGGCTTGTGGATTCGAACCAGTGTCTTTTCAGTTACTGGCCTAATGCTCTTCACCGCTAGGCTATCTGCCACCATTTCTTACCTCCTTCTTTCACCCTTCTCTCCCCTGTTCCATCTCTCTCTAGGTGGAGGGGGAAAAGGCAGGAGTTGGAAATGGAAAGACATGCTGCGCTTCCCTCACATCAGCCAGTGTATGGAGCTGGCAAAAACCCTCGGTCAGTGTGTGTGTGTGTGTGTGTGTGTGTGTGTGTGTGTGTGTGTGTGTGTGTGTGTGTGTGTGTGTGTGTGTGTGTGTGTGTGTGTGTGTGTGTGTGTGTGTGTGTTTTATATGTGTAATGTGTGTGTTTCAGAGAGAGACTACTACAGTCTGTGTGTGAAGCAGCCTATCGGCAGACAACTATTCTGTCTCTTCTGTCAGAGCAAACCTGAGCTGCGGCACTGCAACTCCCTATTGGACAAAATGGTATGATCCACTATAGGCCTTATTCACTATGGAAGACGTGGTATGGTCCATATTGTGGGAAATGATCAGATATAATTCTGCAAGCAGGTTTTACAGTACGCTCTGCTGACAGACCGGTGTCACAGCAAAGTGATGTCATATATCTGAACGGTGTGTGTGTTTTTGGGCACACACCCAGGAAATAATTCTAGTATGATAACATTCTTAGAAATGGTATGTTACTGTAATAAAAAAATAAGTTATGTCTGCTGGGTTAAAAATAACTTTCCTCATTGGCCTGGGCCTTGCTGAAGGTTAGTGACCTGGGTCATTCATGAAGAATGATCCAGTAATCCGAATAAAATACAAAAAATACCAATCAGTATCAGATAATAGACAGGGACCATAAAAATGTCATTATTCATGTTGACAAAACAAGAATTATAAGTCCAGAAATGTTTGAATTTCTACAGGGGGAGTATGAGGTGAAGTCAGATGAGGAGAAGAGGAGTTTTGGCATGCAAATCATTAACAGGTTCCTCAGTAGACAGGTACCGTCTTTAAACACTCTCTCTCGCACACACACATACACACACACACACACACACTAAAGGTTGATTTCTCACTTGAGATTTTTGCAAGTTAATTGTATATGTGTATGTTTTCTTGCCAGTCATCTGAGTGTGTACAGGTAGTAGAGCACTATGGTGAAAAGTGTAGAGAGAGTCTGGAGGAGCAGCACAGTAGAGAAGTCTTCACTGACTGCACAGAGTGAGTCTCTCTGACCTTTACCCCAATGTCCTCCATCTTGCTCTCACCCTTCCCTCCCCTATCTGTGAGGGGCTGTGTGTTCTGGGAATTCACCTCCGCTTACTGTGTTTTTACAGTGACCTCCATGAGTACCTGAGCGGTGCCCCCTTCCTTCAGTACCAGCAAAGCATGTACTTTGACCGTTTCCTGCAGTGGAAGATGGTAGAGAGGTCAGTGCATATGGACATGTGTGCGTTTGACTGAATAATCAAACTAAGTGAGACATGACCACAAATGCTTGACACCAGTCACTCTGTGTATTTCTCTCCCCCCAGACAGCCTGTTACCAAACACATCTTCAGACAGTACAGGTTGCTTGGCAAGGGAGGCTTCGGGGAGGTAAGGCTGCTTTCACTACACTCTTAGAAAAAAGGGTTCCAAATGGGTTCTTCAGCTATCCCCATAATCGGCTGTCCCTATAGGAGGACCCTTTTTTGTTCGAGTTAGAAACCTTTTTGGTTTCATGTAGAACCCTTTTGGGTTCCATGTAGAACCCTCTATGGAAACGGTTCCTCATTTAACCCAAAAAGGTTTTACCTGGAGCCAAAAAGGTTTCTTTGAAGGGTTATCCTATAGGGACAGCCGATGAGCCAATTTAGGTTGTAGATAGCACCTTTTTCCTCAGAGTGAACAGACGAACATGTATTCACAATTTTTCTGAGAAAAATCCCAAATCAGAAAACATTGACCCAACTCTAACTTCAGATGCACATGTGTAACAACAAATTTGATAGAGAGGATTCGTCTCATACAATCTCCCCCTCTCTCTATCCTTTTCTCCCTTCCTTCCTCCCTCCCCTCTCCCCCAGGTGTGGGCATTCCAGGCACGTGCCTCTGGGAAGATGTATGCGTGTAAGAAGCTGGAGAAGACTCACGTGAAGAAGGGGAAAGGAGAGGCCATGGCCCTCAATGAGAAACAGATACTAGAGACACTTAACAGCAGATTTGTGGTAGGACTCTCTCTCCATCCTCTTCTCTCTCTTTCTATCCTCTTCTCTCCATCCTCTTCTCTCTCTCTCCATCCAGCAGTGTAGCCTAGTGGTTAGTGCGTTGGACTAGTAACCGGAAGGTTGCGAGTTCAAACCCCTGAGCTGACAAGTTACAAATCTGTCGTTCTGCCCCTGAACAGGTAGTTAACCCACTGTTCCTAGGCCGTCATTGAAAATAAGAATTTGTTCTTAACTGACTTGCCTGGTTAAATAAAGATAAAATCCTCTTCTTTTTCTCTCTGTGTCCTCTCTTCCTCTAATGCTCTGTCTTTCTTTCTCTCTCTCTCTAGGTCAGTCTGGCGTATGCGTATGAAACCAAACAGTCTCTCTGTCTGGTTCTGACCATAATGAACGGAGGAGACCTGCGGTTCCACATCTATAACATGGGTACTTCAGGCCTGGAGCAGGACAGGGTTCAGTTCTATGCTGCTGAGGTCTGCTGTGGTCTCCACCACCTCCACCAGATGAACATTGTCTACAGGTCAGTAGACACTGGCTCCATCCTGATTCTGCATCCTTTTTAAAAGCGTAAGATCGGTGTCAGCATTGGCTGGAGGAAGTTTCCATCATTGTTAAATCCATGCGAGAAAGTGTTTGCGCACATTTTGCACATTTCTGGAAAAGGGTGGAGAAGTCTCAGTATGCTAAAATGGATTCATGTGACATTGAAAAGGCATTGTACTGATTTCTGTTCTTTGTTTTTTGTTTCAGGGATCTAAAACCAGAGAACATCCTTCTGGATGACAACGGTAGGCACACTTTAATGATATCACAATCAATACATGTGCTTCAGACCCAAATAATTATTCCTTATTCTTCACATTCTAGCCATGTAGGATCTACCTTTAGAAAGTATTCACACCCCTTGATGTTTTCCACATTTTGTTGCGTTACAAAGTTGTTTGTCAATGATCCACACAAAATACAATGTCAAAGTGGAAGAAAATATAGATTTCTGACATTTTTATTCATGGTATTTTGTTATTATTATTTAACTAGGCAAGTCAGTTGAGAACAAACAGTGGGTTAACTGCCTTGTTCAGGGGCAGAACGACAGATTTTTACCTTGTCAGCTCAGGGATTTGATCAAGCAACCTTTTGGTTACTGACCTAATAGTCTAACCACTATTCATGGTAAATAAAACACTTGATTATATAAGTATTCAACCCCCTGAGTCAATACATTTTACAATCACCTTTGGGAGCAATTACTGCTGTGAGTCTTTCTGAGTAAGTCTCAAAGAGCTTTGCACACTTGGATTGTGCAATATTTGCAAATGATTCTTTAAAAAAAATGATTCAAGCTTTGTCAAGTTGATCATTGCTAGACAGCCATTTTCAAATCTTGCCATAGGTTTTCAAGACGATTTATGTCAAAACTGTAACTAAGCCACTCAGGAACATTTAATGCCGTCTTGGTAAGCAACTCCAATGTATATGTCTCCCATCAGACTGAACTATTCCTTTCTTTTTATAAAAAGAAAAAAACTCCCATGTCCTTTCCGATGACAAGTAAACCCATAACATGATGCAGCCACCACCATGCTTGAAAATATGAAGAGTGGTACTCAGTGATGTGTTGGATTTGCCCCAAACATAATGCTTTGTATTCAGGACAATAAGTTAATTTCTTTGCCACATTTTTTGCAGCATTACTTTAGTCTTATTGCAAACAGGATGCATGTTTTGGAATATTTTGTACATTCTGTACAGGCTTCCTTCTTTTCACTCTGTCATTTATGTTAGCTCCCGAGTGGCGCAGTGGTCTAAGGCACTGCATCTCAATGCACAGATGTTTCCCTGGTTTGAATCCAGGCTGCATCACATCTGGCTGTGATTGGGAGTCCCATAGGGTGGCCCACAATTGGCCCATCATTGTAAATAAGAATTTGTTCTTAACCTACTTGCCTAGTTAAATAAAGGTTAAAAATGTATTGTGGAGTAACTACAATGTTGTTGATCCATCCTCAGAGTTCTCTTATCACAGCCTTTAAACTCTGTAAATGTTTTACAGTCACCATTGACCTCATGGTGAAATCCCTGAGTGGTTTCCTTGCTCTTTGGCAACTGAGTTAGGAAGGACACCTGTATCTTCGTAAAAGAGGGAAACGAAGCAGTCTTCTGGTCAGACTCCGGAGACGGGCACATCGTGCACCACTCCCTAGTATACTTCTCGCCAATGTCCAGTCTCTTGACAACAAGGTTGATGAAATCCGAGCACGGGTAGCATTCCAGAGGGACATCAGAGACTAACGTTCTTTGCTTCACGGAAACATGGCTCACTGGAGAGACGCTATCGGAGTCGGTGCAGCCAGCTGGTTTCTCCACGCATCGCGCCGACAGAAACAAACATCTTTCTGGTAAGAAGAGGGGCGGGGGCATATGCCTTATGGCTAACGAGACGTGGTGTTGTCACAAAAACATACAGGTTCTCAAGTCCTTCTGTTCACCTGATTTAGAATTCCTCACAATCAAATGTCGACCGCATTATCTACCAAGGGAATTCTCTTCGATTATAATCACAGCCGTATATATTCCCCCCCAAGCAGACACATCGATGGCTCTGAACGAACTTTATTTGACTCTTTGCAAACTGGAATCCATACATCCTGAGGCTGCATTCATTGTAGCTGGGGATTTTAACAAGGCTAATCTGAAAACAAGACTCCCTAAATTGTATCAGCATATCGATTGCGCAACCAGGGCTGGCAAAACCTTGGATCATTGCTATTCTAACTTCCGCGATGCATATAAGGCCCTGCCCCGCCCTCCTTTCGGAAAAGCTGACCACGACTCCATTTTGTTGATCCCTGCCTACAGACAGAAACTAAAACAAGAAGCGACGCTGGTCCGACCAATCTGATTCCACACTCCAAGACTGCTTCCATCACGTGGACTGGGATATGTTTCGTATTGCGTCAGACAACAACATTGACGAATACGCTGATTCGGTGTGCGAGTTCATTAGAACGTGCATTGAAGATGTCGTTCCCATAGCAACGATTAAAACATTCCCAAACCAGAAACCGTGGATTGATGGCAGCATTCGCGTGAAACTGAAAGTGCGAACCACTGCTTTTAATCAGGGCAAGGTGACCGGAAACATGACCGAATACAAACAGTGTAGCTATTCCCCCCGCAAGGCAATCAAACAAGCTAAGCGTCAGTATAGAGACAAAGTAGAATCTCAATTCAACGGCTCAGACACAAGAGGTATGTGGCAGGGTCTACAGTCAATCACGGATTAAAAAAAGAAAACCAGCCCCGTCACGGACCAGGATGTCTTGCTCCCAGGCAGACTAAATAACTTTTTTGCCCGCTTTGAGGACAATACAGTGCCACTGACACGGCCTGCAACCAAAACATGCGGCCTCTCCTTCACTGCAGCCGAGGTGAGTAAAACATTTAAACGTGTTAACCCTCGCAAGGCTGCAGGCCCAGACGGCATCCCCAGCCACGCCCTCAGAGCATGCGCAGACCAGCTGGCTGGTGTGTTTACGGGCATATTCAATCAATCCCTATCCCAGTCTGCTGTTCCCACATGCTTCAAGAGGGCCACCATTGTTCCTGTTCCCAAGAAAGCTAAGGTAACTGAGCTAGACGACTACCGCCCCGTAGCACTCACTTCCGTCATCATGAAGTGCTTTGAGAGACTAGTCAAGGACCATATCACCTCCACCCTACCTGACACCCTAGACCCACTCCAATTTGCTTACCGCCCAAATAGGTCCACAGACGATGCAATCTCAACCACACTGCACACTGCCCTAACCCATCTGGACAAGAGGAATACCTATGTGAGAATGCTGTTCATCGACTACAGCTTGGCATTTAACACCATAGTACCCTCCAAGCTCGTCATCAAGCTCGAGACCCTGGGTCTCGACCCCGCCCTGTGCAACTGGGTACTGGACTTCCTGACGGGCCGCCCCCAGGTGGTGAGGGTAGGCAACAACATCTCCACCCCGCTGATCCTCAACACTGGGGCCCCACAAGGGTGCGTTCTGAGCCCCTCTCCTGTACTCCCTGTTCACCCACGACTGCGTGGCCACGCACGCCTCCAACTCAATCATCAAGTTTGCGGACGACACAACAGTGGTAGGCTTGATTACCAACTACGATGAGACGGCCTACAAGGGAGGAGGTGAGGCCCCTCAGAGTGTGGTGTCAGGAAAATAACCTCACACTCAACGTCAACAAAACTAAGGAGATGATTGTGGACCTCAGGAAACAGCAGAGGGAACACCCCCCATCCACATCGATGGAACAGTAGTGGAGAGGGTAGTAAGTTTAAGTTCCTCGGCATACACATCACAGACAAACTGAATTGGTCCACCCACACAGACGGCATCGTGAAGAAGGCGCAGCAGCGCCTCTTCAATCTCAGGAGGCTGAAGAAATTCGGCTTGTCACCAAAAGCACTCACAAACTTCTACAGATGCACAATCGAGAGCATCCTGGCGGGCTGGATCACCGCCTGGTACGGCAACTGCTCCGCCCACAACCGTAAGGCTCTCCAGAGGGTAGTGAGGTCTGCACAACGCATCACCGGGGGCAAACTACCTGCCCTCCAGGACATCTACACCACCCGATGTTACAGGAAGGCCATAAAGATCATCAAGGACAACAACCACCCGAGCCACTGCCTGTTCACCCCGCTATCATCCAGAAGGCGAGGTCAGTACAGGTGCATCAAAGCTGGGACCGAGAGACTGAAAAACAGCTTCTATCTCAAGGCCATCAGACTGTTAAACAGCCACCACTAACATTGAGTAGCTGCTCCCAACACGCTGACTCAACTCCAGCCACTTTAATAATGGGAATTGATGGGAAATTATGTAAAATATATCACTAGCCACTTTGAACAATGCTACCTAATATAATATTTACATACCCTACATTATTCATCTCATATGTATACGTATATACTGTACTCTATATCATCTACTGCATCTTTATGTAATACATGTATCATTAGCCACTAACTATGCCACTTTGTTTACATACTCATCTCATATGTATATACTGTACTCGATACCATCTACTGTATCTTGTCTATGCTGCTCTGTACCATCACTCATTCATATATCTTTATGTACATATTCTTTATCCCCCTACACTTGTGTGTATAAGACAGTAGTTTTGGAATTGTTCGTTAGATTACTTGTTGGTTATTACTGCATTGTCGGAACTAGAAGCACAAGCATTTCACTACACTCGCATTAACATCTGCTAACCATGTGTATGTGACAAATAAAATTTGATTTGATTTGATCTATGTAGTGACATTTAAAAATCATGTTAAAACACTATTATTGCACAGAGTGAGTCCATGCAACTTATTATCAAACACATTTTTACTCCTGAACTTATTTTGGCTTGCCATAACAAAAGGTTTGATTACTTATTGACTGAAGATATTTCAGCTTTTCATTTTTGACATTATGGGGTACTGTGTGTACAGTAAATCAGTGACACAAAATCTAAATTTAATCTATTTTAAATTCAGGCAAAATGTGTAAAATGTCAATGGGTGTGAATACTTTCTGAGGGCACTGTAGTTTCCCTAAGCAGGATATCCTGGTGATGAAATTTAAGATTAGATATTCTCACAATCACAAACATGGGCGGTTGGTCTATCTGGAAGTGAATATACACTGTGTGACAACCAGTTCTAGTCTATTTTTAGATAATCTTATTGTTACCTGTTGCAAGCTTGGCAGCGTGTTTGGTAACTTGGAAGCACATGTAAACGATACCAAGCATAACACTGTAACTAGTAACTATCTCACATGATACACACATACACCAGTGGCGGTCGGTGCCATTTAAGATGAGGAAGATATTTTTTTCCCCCTATACATACATCATGAGTTTGCTACGAGCTAGCCTATGAATGAAAGTTTACAATGTAGGTGCGGTCAGATCGAGAGAAATTTGAGGTGACAGACGGTGACAGATTCAATACTGCCTTGCACACTCTCGGCTGCATCTCGCTGTTCTAGAGTGTAATCATTAGTCCAACAGCTGCAAACAAGAGTTTTTATTGGACAGATTTAGTCATGTTTATCCCTGTTTCGTTCCATTTGCTTCTGTTTAAGAATCGAATACAGACAATGAATACATCCCTGATCACACGTAAAAACAGTTCACTTTCATAGCAGCCACGTTGTATTCCTTCTCGCATCTATGCACTCTACTCCTCTCACCTTTTCCCTTCGCTTGTGGAATTCAATGCACAACATCAGCTGTATGTTACCAGGCGAAAAAACCTTTCCAAGCCAAACCATATCATAATCGCTACACACAGCCTGCATTGTTGTCACCATATTAGCTAAAGTAATGTCATAGTCAACATAGCTAATAGAACGAAGGTGTTAGTAAACCCGCTACAATCATGTAGTAACGTTACAGCGTACAGTCAGTAAGCAGTTCAATAAGCAGTTTAGCAGTTACACTGGCGGGCCTGGTGGCAATAAACTAGTCAAGCCAAAAGCTTACCTTGAATTGGAAGAGTTCCAGTGTTGTGTTGGATATTCATAGCCAGCTAGCTAACATAGCATCCCTCTGTTTGAGTAGGCTAAACTAGCTAGCTAGCTGCATTTGTTAGCTAAATAGCTAAGTGAAAAATTACGAAATATAGCTCTCTCGATTTCTCTCCTGCTTTTCCTTCATTTTTGAAGAAATTGTCTTTCTCTTTGAGTCAACTACTCACCACATTTTATGCACTGCAGTGCTAGCTAGCTGTAGCTTATGCTTTCACTACTAGATTCATTCTCGGATCCTTTAATTGGGTTGACATGTCAGTTCAGGCTGCAAGAGCTCTGATAAGCTGGAGAACGTCCTCCAGAAGATGTAATAATTGCTGTGTAAGTCTATAGAAGGGGGTGAGAACCATGAGCCTCCTAAGTTTTGTATTGAAATCAATGTACCCATAAGAGGACGGAAGCTAGCTGTGCAGCTACACTGCAGAGTGTTGTTGAGGCTACTGTAGACCTTCATTGCAAAACAGTGTTATAATTATTTGGTGACGTGAATATATTTAGTATAGTTTTATCTAAAAAAAAAGGATACCTTTTTTAATGTTTTACTATTTTTATGAAATTCACTGAGGAGGATGGTCCTCCCCTTCGTCCTCTGAGGAGCCTCCACTGACACACACAAACACACCAGTACACACTTCCACGTCACATGCCAGAACCATCCTTCTCCTTCCCCTCATGTACTTTGTGTTCCGTGAGAGGTTTTCCATGACAGGGATTTTCATCAAATCTATTACGTGACATTTTCCACGAGTGAAAATCTCTTGAAAATGTGTGGCTACCCTTTGCTGTATGAATAATGGTCCACTGATCTCCCACCCCTCTCAGGGCACATCCGTATCTCAGACCTGGGCCTGGCGGTGACACTATCTGAGGGGAATCTGGTACGAGGCAGGGTGGGCACCCTGGGTTACATGGGTATGTGGCTCTAACCTACTGTACACTTTCAGGTGGTCTACTCATATCTAGCAGAATACACAGATACAGGGTGTATGAAAGATCATGAGAATACGTGCACACTTTTCAGATGCCAAATATCCCCATGGTGGTCAAAATGTTGCAACATGTTTGCTATCATGATACATTTTTTTTTACATCACAGTTTACCTCCAGATGTCGTACTATCACTGAGCATCATTGGATATATAATTTGGGAGCAACAACAGTGAACCAACATTTCCAAACCCCTCCTTCTTCCCCTCAGCTCCAGAGGTAATTGGCAACGACTACTACGGGTTGAGCCCTGATTGGTGGGGCCTGGGCTGCCTTGTGTACGAAATGACGGCAGGACGATCCCCATTCAAAAGAAAGGGGGAGCGATTGATAGGAAAGGAGATGGAGAGAAGGATACAGGAGGAGGAGGAGGAGTACGGAAAGATATTTAGCAACGAGACAAAAGACTTCTGTCGCTTGGTAAGATTACAGTTTTACTCTGATTTGACATGAAACCTGTCAACGAGCAAATTCTGTTCTACATTGTAACTGCATGGATGTTCTCTCGTCTCCCCCTTTCTCTCTTCTTCTCTCTTTCCTTCACTCTCTCTCATCCTTTTTCCATCTCTCGCGCTCTCAGCTGTTGACTAAAGACCCAAGAGATAGGCTGGGGTGTCAGGGGAGTGGGGTGTATGGGATTAAGTCCCATCCCTTCTTCAAAACCATCAACTTCAGGAGGCTGGAGGCCGGAGTCATTGAGCCACCCTTCAAACCGGATGTAAATACCCTAACTCAAATCAAATGTTATTTTTCACATACTTTGAAAACAGGTGTAGACGAACAGTGAAATGCTTACTTACGTGCCCGTCCCAACAATGCAGAGAGAAAAAATAAGAATAATAATAAGGAATAAATACACAATAAGTAACAATAACTTGGCTATATACACAAGGTACCAGTACCGAGTTGATGTACAGAGGTACGAGGTAGAAATGTACATATAGGTAGGGGTAAAGTGACTAGGCAGCAGGATAGATAATATGCAGTAGCCACAGTGTATGTGATGAGTCAAAAGAGTTAGTGCAAATGTGGATAGTCCAGTTAGCTATTTGTTGAACTATTTAGTCTAATGTCTTGGGGGTAGAAGATATTCAGGGTTCTGTTGGTTCCAGATTTGGTGCATCGGCACCGCTTGCTAACTTTAACCGCTATAGTATGTGGTAGACAGACTAAATAATCCGTAAAACTGCAATTAAAATGATATAATATGGGATGCTAGATGTTGTAGTAAGTAAGAATACTTCTCCCTCCCTCTGTCCTCTCCATCTTTCCACCCCCCTTCACTCTCTCCAGCCCAGAGCAGTGTACTGCCAGGATGTTCAGGACATTGATGAGTTCTCCACAGTAAAAGGAGTCATTTTGGGGAGGGAAGACAACGACTTCTACATCAAGTTTAACACAGGCTCAGTGGCCATACCCTGGCAGACAGAGGTCAACACAACTTGCAGATTATTACATTTGATTTAGTTTTGTTAAATTCAATTACATTAAACTTATTTCAATTAAATGTAATCATATTGGTAGCAATTTGAGGTTAGGTATGGTTTGGTCATAGGCTAATTGAGATGACTAACTACTTACCCTCACTCTCCTATCCTCTCATAGATGATAGAGATGGGTTGTTTCAATGAGCTGAATGTGTTCGGGCCTCAGGGTTCCAGACCCCCTGACCTGGACTGGACCCAGACCCCTGCCCCAGTGAGCCCCAAACGCAGCCTGCTGGACCGCTTATTCCGCAGACATGTAGGACACACACCTGTTGGTTGGGCTTCCTAATGGCTCACTCAACCCCTCTCTCCACTGCAACTGTCGTTGTAAATGAGAACATTCTCTCACTCAGTTTACCTGGTGTAGAGTAAAATGAATAGATACTGATTGTCTATGTTGTTGTGCTTGCAGCATTCAGAGGAGTCAGGCAGCAGAAGACACAAGTCAGACAGCAGCACCATGGACTCAGCTAGCCTGCTCAGCACTACAATCTAGTGGTGGAGGCACAGCACTACAGCCAATGGACTAAAGCCAAAGCTGCAACAGACGTTAGAGTGCCTGGGCCATTCCACCTATCGTTCACCAGCTCAGGCCAAAGAGACCACCCCCCGTACGTACTATCATCCAGGAGGTGGTCATCTTATTTCTGCATGAGTCAGATCAGAGAGAACCTCAGCTAAGATTGTTCTGATTTTGTACCCGTGTGTTTATGTAACCTTAGTATAAAAACCTTGAAAACAAATCTTTCCAAATCTTTACTTTATTAAAACCAGTATGAAAGTAAAACAAAAGTAAATTGTTAAAACAAGACCAAACCTTAATATTTCACATCTGTCCAATCTTTTTATGCTCGTAAAGTACGCTGGGTAAAAAATGCCAGATCAGGCCTGATGGAAACAGCAAATTTGTTGGTAAACTTTACAAATATCAACAAAACAAAACACATTAGACAAGGTGGGATATTTTTTGTGTCTGAACTATGCCAGTAATGGCGGTGGAAATGCTTTCATGGGCAAATATTGATATAATAACCATCATATCAAAGTAAATTTGAGAGTCACGTGATGACGTGTGTGGTCCTCACACTACGACTAGGGAAAGGATGAAGTTTATTAGGCTACAAATGAAATAAATGATGGTAATCTTCACAGCGTGGTGAAAGTGGAAGGTGATAAGCTTGGTGCTCCTTTCCAATACATATTGAGGGTCTTATTCTGGTGACATTATGATTGAGGCATGCCATTTGACAAATCAAAAATAATCTTGCACTTTTGTTCATAATAATCTCACATATAGACTATACCCACACTGTATGTGCGAGCTGCTGACTGGACCGAACATGCCAATACTTGAATGGGCACATTCACTACGTAACACAATTTGTTCTGTGACAAAACCATCAGTAGAGTTGAAAATGCAATGAAAACCCATTTAACTTGATTTTGTTTTTTTATTCAGTACATAGGAATTTAACCACAAATGTTATTTTTATGTGCACTACGTCGTTACGCAGACTAATTTGCAACCAGTCAGATTTTTATCATATTTGCATGAAGATCTGTGGCCAATAGTATGGAACCCTAGCTTGAGACCAGCTGGCAGGTAATGAACAAAAACAGAATATGTTCATATGCTTGAAGAAATAATATCTGGAACTAAGAATATCTGGGGTGTTTGACAAAAATGGATAATGAATTTGAAACTTGTTCATACATACAGTATTTTATAGTGCTGGAACACCTAAAGTGCTTCATACACCAAAAAGAGTTGTTCAGACAAGCAAGTCTCATTTTAGATCACACACATCTTGTTCAATAGAAGGGTACAGCTGATTTAAGTTACCAATGACAATGTTTAAGGGACATCACAGAGAGAATGCAAAGTGTTCATGTTCAGGTTGACATCAACCCACCTATAAATGATGGAATGGACTTCTCCATGCCTGTCCAAACACAACTGGCCACCTGTGTGTGTGTTGATCTCTGGAGGTGTGTGTTTATCCTTCCCAGGGAGGGCTACGCCGTCCGTCCACGTCCGTCTCTACGTGATACAACATGTCAGCCAGTGTATGTTCGATCACCGCTCCCCAGCCCATATCACTCATCTGAGGACACAAACACACAAATCAATCAAACCTACAAACCTCAGTGACATCAAAACTACAAGTATCTATATTTTGTCTAATCAAATACAAATAAAGTATATGTACAGTGCTTTCAGGAAATATTCATAGACCTTGACTTATTACAGCCTGAATTCAAAATGGATTTGATTTGTTTTTCTCTAACCCAGCTAAACACAATACCCCAAAATAACAAAGTGAAAACATGTTCTTAGAAATGTTTACAACTGTATTTTAAATTAAATACAGACACCATTTACATAAGTATTCACACCCCTGAGTCAATACTTTGTAGAAGCACCTTTGGCAGCGATTACAGCTGTGAGTCTTTCTGGGTAAGTCTCTAAGAGCTTTCCACACCTGAATTGAGCAACATTTGTCCATTATTATTTCAAAAATTATTCAAGCTCTGTCAAATTGGTTGTTGATCATTGCTAGACAACAATTTCTCAGGTTTTGCCGTAGATTTAAGTCAAAACTAACTTTACCACTCAGGAACATTCTTCTTGTCTTCTTGGTAAGCAACTCCAGTGTAAATGTGACCTTGTGTTTTAGGTTATTGTCCTGCTGAAAGGTGAATTAATTTCCCAGTGTCTGATGGAAAGCAGACTCAACCAGGTTTTCCTCCAGGATTCTGCCTGTGCTTAACAATGTTGTTGATTCAACCTCAGTTATCTCCTATCACAGCCATTAAACTCTAAATGTTTTACAGTCACCATTGACCACATGGTGTAATCCTTGAGTGGTTTCCTTCCTCTCTGGCAACTGAGTCAGGAAGGATTCCTGTATCTTTGTAGTGACTGGGTTACACCATCTAAAGTGTAACTAATAACGTCAGCATCCTCAAAGGGATATTCAGTGTCTGCTTTTTGTTTTACCACTCTACCAATAAGTTCCCATCTTTAGAGCCATTGGAAAACCTCCCTGGTCTTAGTGGTTGAATCTGCGTTTGAAATGTACTGCTCGACTGAGGTTCCTTACAGATAATTCCATATGTGGGGTACAGAGATGAGGTTAAACACCATTAAAACATAATTTAACATTATCATGTTAAACACCATTATAAGTCCATGCAATTTATTATGCTAATTTTTAAGCACATTTTTACTCCTGAAGTTATTTAGGCTTGCCATACAAAGGGGTTGAATACTTATTGACTCAAAATATTTCAGCTTTTCATTTTTATTAATTTGTAAAAATTTAGAAAAACTATTTCACTTTAACACTATGGGGTATTTATTGTGTGTAGGCAAGTGACAAAAATGTGGAAAAAGTCAAGGACTTCTGAATGCATTGTGTATGTGTTTGTGCACTCACTGGCTGGTACTTGATGTCTTTTGGAGGGTGTTTGAAAAGTGGTCCAAAGTTAACTGAAACCTGGGAGAAACGAGGGATAATCATTATAACGTGATTAAAAAGGAAGTGGGCATCCTTGGTGTAGATAGTGCTACATATCACAACACCATAAACCTCTGGGACATAGTATTACTTACAGTGCTGTGGAGGGAGATGGAAGGAAAATATAACCCTTCTAAAAGTCACACACGCACACACTACTAACCGTGCAGCCCCGGTAGAGAGAGATGGCAGGGAAGTAGAGCCCCTCAAACAGGTTTTCATAGGCCAGACCCAGGTTAACCCCATTCTTATAGAACAGCATCTGGAGAGGAGAACAGAAGTATCAACAAATGGAAATGCCAATCCCATACATATTATGTTAATGTATTTGATAAGGACAACCAATAGGAATCATAGAAATTGGCAGTGCATTCTGATCTATTGGTTGTAGTTCTATGCTGGAGCCTCACCCTGCTGGGGGTAACAGTCTTCAGGCTCTTCTCTGCCTTGTCCACATAGTCCTTCTCCTCAAAGTACAGGTAGCTCTTAAACTTAATCAGCGCCTGAAAGAGCACACACACAGGGATGAGATGTCAAGTCTCATAACTACAACAGAGAGTGGATGTCTGCTATTCACAGTTAATCATTAATAAAAATAGAAAACGTACCTTGTCCTTGTAAGTGTCCGGCAGTGCCTTGGCTGTCTCAGTGCCGTCTGGTAGTTCTATGAAGAAGCCCAGCGTGTCTCCCTGTCCGTAGCCTGAGGAGTAGTGTTTCCCTACAGACTGGTGGAACCGTGTCCCCTTCTTACTACGCCATGAGTAGCTGAACTTATCATAGCCCAGGGGGGCTTGCAGGTTACCTACAACACACACAGGTTACTACATATCCTGTCTCCATGTGTGTATGCTCGTTTGCGTATTCGTGTGTGTGTGTGTGTGCGGTACTAACCCAGAGGCTGAGACCAGCCCAGTCTGGCTGCGGTGTCCGGGGGCATCTCATCGATGGAGACCTCAAAGTACCAAGATCCTTTCCTGACACCGTGAGAGGCTCTGACCATGGAGTAACCCTTCTCCCCTGTCACTGTCAGACGGTCATCTGAGATCTTCAGCTGTGGGGCTGCAGACATATATACACACACACGCACAAAGACACCCCACACACAAACAGAATTCTCAGAGAATGTGACAATAGACATTACTGGGTAAGGCTAATCACGAGAAGCCCATATCCACTACAGGATTTCCTGTGTGTACCTCTGTCGTGCAGGGCTAGCAGTACTCTCTCGTAGAGACAGGCTCTGTAGAGGTCTCCGGGGATGGGTTTCCCAGCCCAGCAGTCCAGCTCTAGTTTCTCTGGGTCGGGGGCGTGGGGGTCTGGCTCTGCTAGGATGTAGCGGTAGCCATCTTTGTTGAAGGGGTGCTCCAGAGGGTAGCCATGGGGAGGAAGACGCTGGGCAGAGAACAGAGGGTCACTACAGAGGGAGAGAAAGGAAAAATGGAGTGAGTTAGTGCGCATTATGGACAGAAAGGGTGAGGGAAGGAGAAGTAGAGGATAGAGAGAGTCACATTGATGGCATATTATCATACATCCGATAAGTCTTGTAAGAATGTTTCAGATGAACTACATGTTCACTCATTAGATGATTCTCCAATATAACGTGTTCCTGCATATAAATACTGAGGCATTTGGATTGATGTGGATTTGACGTTTAGAAAACAGAGATGAGCTGGTTAAGAAGCTAAGATTTAAAGTTGTCATTTTCTACAGAAACAGATTGTGCCTTTCTCTAAACAATGGGAAGCAGATTATTCAATTAACCTTTTTATCTGTTCTTGAATACGGTGAAAATATTTGTCAAAGTGTAGATGCCATCTACCATAGTGCCCTTCATTTGTTACAGGTGACAGTTCTGAGACTAATCACTGGATCAAAAGGTTGGCTGGACTTCGCTAAAGACCCATAGACCTCTACATCACTCCCTTTTTGTTTACAAGGCCCCATATACTCAACTAGTCTAAAGAAGGCTAGTTTTATTGCTTCTTTAATCAGAACAACAGTTTTCAGCTGTGCTAACATAATTGCAAAAGGGTTTTTTAATGATCAATTAGCCTTTTAAAATGATGAACTTGGATTAACTAACAACGTGCCATTGGAACACAGGAGTGATGGTTGCTGATAAATGTAGATAATAAAATCAGCTGTTTTTTTGAACAGAAGTGTGTGTGTGTATATATTAGTTAAGGTATAATGTGTATATTTACATTGTATATAAGGGGCGCATTTGTAAAAGAGACCTTGGTCTCAATATGTCTTCACTGTTAAAATAAAGGTTACAAAAAAAAGTTCAGTCCTATGAGAACACTAAGGACATCTGTGTTGTACCTGCGTGTTCTCTTAGCTGCTCCAGCTGTGGCGCCCTCCTGTTGTTGCTGCTGCTGCTTACGCTTGGCTCCTCTACCTTTACCTGGGCCAGGGGCCAGACCACCTTCACAGCACACACACAGGTTACACTATAGAACACACACACTTTCAGCACCATCAAAAAGTCACCCAGGAGGTACAAGCGTGGATTGAGCAGGGAGGGACACCACATATTAAAGGAGAAATGCAGACACACAGAGGAAGCAAAGGGATTAATTCACACCATGGCTGTGTCCCAACAATAACAGCCTCCTTCTGTCTTTCCTTTACCACTCACCACTGGGCAAGAAAAGGAAGGAGGAGGCTGTTCCAGAGTATTGGAATGAAGCCCGGGAACTCAGGAGCAGAAAGCCAGAGGAAATTATATCATTCAATCAGTCCACCAATCAAAAGCCAGATCAAAAGGGTAAACGCTTCAGGGCACCAACATAAGCGGTGAGCAGGTGAGGGATGGGGTTATAATTGGAGCAGGATGAGGTTGCCTGAATATTCTGATCAAAAGGTCAGACTGCATTTTGCCCCTAAATTGTTTGGGTAAGGAATGGGGAGACTAAGCTGATCCTAGATCTGTGCCTTTGGGCAAATTCTACCTGGAGAGTTACGATTGCACGAAACACAGGGCTCAGAGGCAGATACCAAAACACCACATCATATTCACCTGAGAAAGAAGGTCCACCTGGAACGCAACACAGCATGTATATAGCATTTATAACATGAGAACTTTTTAGGGCTTCTTCAGTGTGGTATTATGCACTGTGACACATTGATAACTAATTCCATGAAAAACAATGTGTGTGATGTGTTGTGTGTTTAGCGAGAATGTGTTGATGTGTGACAGTGTGTGTTGATGTGTTTAGAGTTACCATTGAGCCCTCCAGGAGTGGGAGCAGCGGTGGTCTGTTTCTGGTTGTCGTAAGACGGTCCAATGTTGCCCAGGTCCTGAGATGAAAAATCAACCAACTGTCAGCATCACTGTTTGTGTGGGCGTATGTCTGATGTGTTTTCCTACCTGGTCCAGCAGGCCAAACTTGGGGTAGTCCTCCTCTGGGTCCTTACTGCCTGGGTCTGGGTGCTCCTTCACCAAGAACACATCCCGCTCTTTACTCTGAAACCCCAAACAGTCAAATAAAGACAGGATCTGTTTCTAAATGAAAGTCCACATACTTTTTCCAATGGTGTAATAGTGAAGGTTTAGTGTGATGTGTGTCGTTTGGTGCATCTGTGTAAGTCAATGGTTGCTCTCATAATCACCATGGTCTTGACTAGGTTGTTGGGCCATGTAAGTTTTCCAGGTCTCTGTCGGGTGGTCATACACTCCCAGTACTTATCAATGAACGGGATGATGTCCTGCAAGGAAAGAGAGTGTGTACCGGAAAATATTACATGAACATATCCAGTGTTTTAAGCATATGAAAAACATATGCTTAAGTTTTAAGTTCCTCGGCATACACATCACAGACTAACTGAATTGGTCCACTCACACAGACAGCATCGTGAAGAAGGCGCAGCAGCACCTCTTCAACCTCAGGAGGCTGAAGAAATTTGGCTTGTCACCAAAAGCACTCACAAACTTCTACAGATGCACAATCGAGAGCATCCTGGCGGGCTGTATCACCGCCTGGTACGGCAACTGCTCCGCCCTCAACCATAAGGCTCTCCAGAGGGTAGTGAGGTCTGCACAACGCATCACCGGGGGCAAACTACCTGCCCTCCAGGACACCTACACCACCCGATGTTACAGGAAGGCCATAAAGATCATCAAGGACATCAACCACCCGAGCCACTGCCTGTTCACCCCGCTATCATCCAGAAGGAGAGGTCAGTACAGGTGCATCAAAGCTGGGACCGAGAGAATAAAAAACAGCTTCTATCTCAAGGCCATCAGACTGTTAAACAGCAACCACTAACATTGAGTGGCTGCTGCCAACACACTGACACTGACTCAACTCCAGCCACTTTAATAATGGGAATTGAATGGGAAATGATGTAAATATATCACTAGCCACTTTAAACAATGCTACCTTATATAATGTTACTTACCCTACATTATTCATCTCATATGCATACGTATATACTGTACTCTATATCATTGACTGCATCCTTATGTAATACATGTATCACTAGCCACTTTAACTATACCACTTTGTTTACATACTCATCTCATATGTATATACTGTACTCGATACCATCTACTGTATCTTGCCTATGCTGCTCTGTACCATCACTCATTCATATATCCTTATGTACATATTCTTTATCCCCTTACACTGTGTATAAGACAGTAGTTTAGGAATTGTTAGTTAGATTACTTGTTGGTTATTACTGCATTGTCGGAACTAGAAGCACAAGCATTTCGCTACACTCGCATTAACATCTGCTAACCATGTGTATGTGACAAATAAATTTGATTTGATATGCAAACTGTGTGTAATATCTTGACATTACATGTAAAATCAAGCATTTCCAAAGATCACAAAATTGCTTCTCAAAGT
Organism: Oncorhynchus masou masou; assembly: GCF_036934945.1. NCBI lineage: Eukaryota > Metazoa > Chordata > Actinopteri > Salmoniformes > Salmonidae > Oncorhynchus > Oncorhynchus masou. The sequence continues at coordinate 67,988,853 of NC_088239.1, read as the reverse complement.
GTATCGCTGTGGGTTCTATGTTGGGACTGTTGAGAGGACTGACCTTGTCTTTGGAGAACATAGTCTTGGGGTGCTCCTCCTGAGTCCTGGAGCTCCATGTGAGGTTAGCCAGAGCAGTCAGACACATCTCCTTCAGGTCTGAAACACACAATGACACCCAATCAGTACATCAATCAATAATAGACCATCAATAATCACCAAACTCTCACACACACAGAAGTGTATCAGCTGAAAGAGAACACCCACTGGCTTGTTTCCGGAGGAAGTAGGTGTTGCCACTGTGATGACACACGTTACAATGGAAAACATAGTTGGTCATGAAAGGCAGACACGTCCTGGAGAGAGAGAGAGGGAGAGGGAGAGAAAGACTAAACAAAAACCTTGATCCTGAAATGTTTTATTTCAACCAGTAGCTACCTGGTTATTCAAGCTCAAGGGGGCTAATTCGAGGTCTAACAAGCTTAGTCTTAGAATCAATTAGCCAAAGGCCTCTATAGTTCGAGTTACAAAGTGAGCTAGACATACGCGGTGTCAATGCTGAAGGTGTCGGCGGTGAACCACTTCATACAGAGAGCACACTGCAGCTCCACCTCTCCCTGGTGCCTGCCGCTCTCCTCGTCCCCAGAACCTGTCTGGGTGTCAGCTGCCTCCAAACCCTCACTACCCGGATCCTGAGGAGGGGAACACAGGAAAAAGTGTTCATTATTGCTCCTGTCGGTGAAAAGAGATGCCCAGAGAACTGTTATATTAGAGGTGTAGTACCATGGCCTCTTTGCCATTCGATGACTCAGTCTCCAGGTTGCCTGTCAAGTCCCCAAATCCAGCATCACTGAAAGTAAACAAAGATATGACATGAACATTAACTGGTGAGCTACACGCTATGGTGACAGCTGGGATAACTGATCTGCCATTAACCTTCATATTCTTATATTTAAGACTAGCTGTGGACCATCAGCATGCGTCGGGACTGCGCTTATATGGACCAGAGCTAGTCTGGCGGTAAACAAAGTGCTCAAATGTAATTTATTTCATATTTTGGATACATGACCGTTTATGTACACAGAGAAAAGTTTGACAGCACTCAGGGAGATTTTTCCTATTGTAAGTAACAATAGTAATGGAGAAAGATGTGGAGGGTTGAAGAAGATTCCGCCTTTAATGGCGCAATCAGCAGTTGTTACATCCATTTTTGGACGTATAGCTTAATATGTACGCATTGATTTTTGAAGAATAACTCAAATGCCTCATGAGCTTAGCTCAATTGTTGTACCCCTTCAGAATCAAAATCACAAGCTTTTTTACCCAAATGTTTGTGGACAAAGTAAATGTAAACAAACACTATGACTATAACGTTATAGCATCAAGACATGGTTAAAATTATAATCTTGATATCATGGAGTGTCAGTGGTTGCATCCATAGTTCGGTCTATGAATTTCGGTGGTTACATTTCTCCGCTTTTTACCTAACAGGGGCGGCGAAGTCGCTTTGTTATTGTTTCTACTTCTTAACTAAGCATCCATCAGCACGCCGCACGTAACATATCGGACCGAAGCTAACTAGTTAGCTATTTTCCCTCGGTTTGCTAGCTATGTTCTGCAGGATTCATGCTAGAAGTGTATTTAGAAGCAGATATTGAACAAGGAAATCAACCTGTACCTTGATACTTTAACTAGTCGTTTACAAGTTAGCTTACAAGTTGGGAAGGCATTTGAATGAGACATCTAAGTTAGCTTGCTAACCAGCTAACGTTGGCTAACGCCAGCGGGCTAGTTTGTTGAGGGAAAGCTAGCTAGCTGTAATTGCAATATTTATGAATATTGATCTGGTTGTCTAACAACAAACATATATTATGAACCAAAACCCTGGTCTTTCACCGTTTTAACGGAGACTTACCCGTCCCCAGTCTCTGGTTCAACAACAGAAGCATTGGCCGCTTCTCCTTCCGACGCCATGTTTCAAATCAATAAAATATGACATCTCGCGAGACGTTTTGGTGTTAGACGCAGAGCGCTGATCTAGAGTCAGTTTATTTTCGGATGTAAGCATTGTACATGTATTGAGGTAGGTGAAATATGAGCCTAGATCAGTCACAATTACATGTAAACTTCTGTGAAGTTGTGTCACGCTCTGGGCTGGTATTTTCTAAGTGTGATCATTGGGACGTCCCTACCACTGCTACGATGGTCCTCATAAATAAATAACCAACACTATCGCTTTATTGTAGTACATATATTTTGAGTCAAAATCTGCATCTATAAATTAATTAGCCATTTTTTGTTTGAACACAAATAGGCTTACATTTATGACCACAGACAACCCGCCTCCTAATGTGTGGTTAAACATGTCTATAACACCTCTATTACCACCATCACTGGAGCCCCCGGGGGTGCGTGCTCAGTCCCCTCCTGTACACCCTGTTCACCCATGACTGCATGGCCAGGCACGACTCCAACACCGTCATTAAATTTGCAGACGACACAACAGTGGTAGGCCTGATCACCAACAACGAGACAGCCTATGGGGAGGAGGTCAGAGACCTGGCCAGGTGGTGCCAGAATAACTACATATCCCTCAATGCAACCAAGACTAAGGAGATGATTGTGGACTACAGGAAAAGGAGGACCGAGCACGCCCCCATTCTCATCGATGGGGCTGTAGTGGAGCAGGTTGAGAGCTTCAAGTTCCTTGGTGTCCACATCAACAACAAACTGGAATGGTCCAAACACACCAAGACAGTCGTGTAGAGGGCACGACAAAGCCTATTCACCCTCAGGAAACTAAAAAGATTTGGCATGGGTCCTGAAATCCTCAAAAGTTTCTACAGCTGCAACATCGAGAGCATCCTGACTGGTTGCATCACTGCCTGTGATGGGAACGGCCGCAAGGCACTACAGAGGGTAGTGTGTACGGCCCAGTACATCACAGGGGCTAAGCTGCCTGCCATCCAGGACCTCTACACCAGGCAGTGTCAGAGGAAGGCCCTAAAAATTGTAAAAGACCCCAGCCACCCCAGTCATAGACTGTTCTCTTTAATACCGTATGGCAAGCAGTACCGGAGTGCCAAGTCTAGGTCAAAAAGGCTTCTCAACAGTTTTTACCCAAAAGCCATAAGACTCCTGAACAGGGAATCAAATTGCTACCCAGACTAATTAAAAAATACATATATTTCACCTTTATTTAACCAGGTAGGCTAGTGTAACAGTTTAACTTTAGTTCGTCCCCTTGCCAGGCTCGAACCAGGGACCCGCTGCACACACCAACAACAGTCACCCACAAAGCATCGTTACCCATGGCTCCACCAAAGCCACTGCCCTTGCAGAGCAAGGGGAACAACTACTTCAGGTCTCAGAGAGAGTGACATCACCGATTGAACCGCTATTAGCGCGCACCACCGCTACCTAACTTGCCAATTCACATCAGTTACACTAGTTGAGAACAAGTTTTCATTTACAACTGCGACCTGGCCAGTACAGGTGCATCAAAGCTGGGACCGAGAGACTGAAAAACAGCTTCTATCTCAAGGCCATCAGACTGTTAAACAGCAACCACTAACATTGAGTGGCTGCTGCCAACACAATGACTCAACTCCAGCCACTTTAATAATGGGAATTGATGGGAAACGATGTAAAATATATCACTAGCCACTTTAAACAATGCTACCTAATATAATGTTTACATACCCTACATTATTCATCTCATATGTATACGTATATACTGTACTCTATATCATCTATTGCATCCTTATGTAATACATGTATCACTAGCCACTTTAACTATGCCACTTTGTTTACATACTCATCTCATATGTATATACTGTACTCGATACCATCTACTGTACCTTGCCTATGCTGCTCTGTACCATCACTCATTCATTCATCTTTATGTACATATTCTTTATCCCCTTACACTTGTGTATAAGACAGTAGTTTTGGAATTGTTAGTTAGATTACTTGTTGGTTATTACTGCATTGTCGGAACTAGAAGCACAAGCATTTCGCTACACTCGCATTAACATCTGATAACCATGTGTATGTGACAAATAAAATTTGATTTGATTTGATAAAGCAAAGCAGTTTGACACATACAACAACACAGAGTTACACATGGAATAAACAAACATACAGTCAATAATAGAGTAGAAAGAAATCCATATGCAGTGTGGGCAAATGAGGTAAGATAAGGGAGGTAAGGCAATAAATAGGGCATGGTGGCGAAGTAATTACAACATGGCAATTAAACACTGGAGTGATTGATGTGCAGAAGATGAATGTGCAAGTAGAGATACTGGGGTGCAAAGCAGCAAGATAAATAAATAAATACAGTATGGGGATGAGGTAGTTGGATGGGCTATATTATTTGCATTGTGTGCTCCCCAACCCCTCTTTTACGCTGCTGCTACTCTCTGTTTATCATATATGCATAGTCACTTTAACTATACATTCATGTACATACTACCTCAATTAGCCCGACCAATCAGTGCCCCTGCACATTGGCTAACTGGACTATCTGCATTGTGTCCCGCCACCCACCACCCACCAACCCCTCTTTTACACTACTGCTACTGTCTGTTTATCATATATGCATAGGCAATCAAACAAGCTAAGCGTCAGTATAGAGACAATGTATAATCTCAATTCAACGGCTCAGACACAAGAGGTATGTGGCAGGGTCTACAGTCAATCACGGATTAAAAAAAGAAAACCAGCCCCATCACGGACCAGGATATCTCGCTCCCAGGCAGACTAAATAACTTTTTTGCCCGCTTTGAGGACAATACAGTGCCACTGACACGGCCCGCAACCAAAACATGCGGACTCTCCTTCACTGCAGCCGACGTGAGGAAAACATTTAAACGTGTTAACCCTCGCAAGGCTGCAGGCCCAGACGGCATCCCCAGCCGCGCCCTCAGAGCATGCGCAGACCAGCTGGCTGGTGTGTTTACAGACATATTCAATCAATCCCTATCCCAGTCTGTTGTTCCCACATGCTTCAAGAGGGCCACCATTGTTCCTGTTCCCAAGAAAGCTAAGGTAACTGAGCTAAACGACTACCGCCCCGTAGCACTCACCTCCGTCATCATGAAGTGCTTTGAGAGACTAGTCAAGGACTATATCACCTCCACCCGACCTGACACCCTAGACCCACTCCAATTTGCTTACCGCCCAAATAGGTCCACAGACGATGCAATCTCAACCACACTGCACACTGCCCTAACCTATCTGGACAAGAGGAATACCTATGTGAGAATGCTGTTCATCGACTACAGCTTGGCATTTAACACCATAGTGCCCTCCAAGCTCGTCATCAAGCTCGAGACCCTGGGTCTCGACCCCACCCTGTGCAACTGGGTACTGGACTTCCTGACGGGCCACCCCCAGGTGGTGAGGGTAGGCAACAACATCTCCACCTCGCTGATCCTCAATACTGGGGCCCCACAAGGGTGCTTTCTGAGCCCTCTCCTGTACTCCCTGTTCACCCAGGACTGCGTGGCCACGCACGCCTCCAACTCAATCATCAAGTTTGCGGACAGTGGTAGGCATGATTACCAACAATGACGAGACGGCCTACAGGGAGGAGGTGAGGGCCCTCGGAGTGTGGTGTCAGGAAAATAACCTCACACTCAACGTCAACAAAACTATGGAGATGATTGTGGACTTCAGGAAACAGCAGAGGGAACACCCCCCTATCCACATCGATGGAACAGTAGTGGAGAGGGTAGTAAGTTTTAAGTTCCTCGGCGTACACATCACAGACAAACTGAACAGCATCACCCACACAGACAGCATCGTGAAGAAGGCGCAGCAGCAACTCTTCAACCTCAGGAGGCTGAAGAAATTTGGCTTGTCACCAAAAGCACTCACAAACTTCTACAGATGCACAATTGAGAGCATCCTGGCGGGCTGTATCACCGCCTGGTACGGCAACTGCTCCGCCCACAACCGTAAGGCTCTCCAGAGGGTAGTGAGGTCTGCACAACGCATCACCGGGGGCAAACTACCTGCCCTCCAGGACACCTACACCACCCGATGCCACAGGAAGGCCATAAAGATCATCAAGGACAACAACCACCCGAGCCACTGCCTGTTCACCCCGCTATCATCCAGAAGGCGAGGTCAGTACAGGTGCATCAAAGCTGGGACCGAGAGACTGAAAAACAGCTTCTATCTCAAGGCCATCAGACTGTTAAACAGCCACCACTAACATTGAGTGGCTGCTGCCAACACACTGACTCAACTCCAGCCACTTTAATAATGGGAATTGATGGGAAATTATGTAAAATATATCACTAGCCACTTTAAACAATGCTACCTAATGTAATGGTTACATACCCTACATTTTTCATCTCATATGCATACGTATATACTGTACTCTATATCATCTACTGCATCTTTATTTAATACATATATCACTAGCCACTAACTATGCCACTTTGTTTACATACTCATCTCATATGTATATACTGTACTCAATACCATCTACTGTATCTTGCCTTTGCCGCTCTGTACCATCACTCATTCATATATCTTTATGTACATATTCTTTATCCCCTTACACTGTGTATAAGACAGTAGTTTAGGAATTGTTAGTTAGATTACTTGTTGGTTATTACTGCATTGTCGGAACTAGAAGCACAAGCATTTCGCTACACTCGCATTAACATCTGCTAACCGTGTGTATGTGACAAATAAAATTTGATTTGATTTGACACTTTAACCATATCTACATGTACATACTACCTCAATCAGCCTGACTAACCGGTGTCTGTATATGGCCTCACTACTGTTATTACTCACTGTCTTTTTACTGTTGTTTTTATTTCTTCACTTACCTATTGTTTACCTAATACCCTTTTTTTATTGCATTGTTGGTTAGAGCCTGTAAGTAAGAATTTCACTGTAAGGTCTACACGTGTTGTATTCCACATACGTGACAAATACACTTTGAGTTGATTTGACCAACAATGTAACGCCATTCAGATATTCATGGCCAGTTTTCTCCATTCTAACCCTGAGGACAGCAGAGGTACACAGGGCACCATTATACCACATAGGTGCGTGGCTAAAAGTGTGGCAGACAGAGAGACCATAATGGAATCCTATTGCTGTGGAATGCTAAGATCTCCCCTGCGTATGGTTAGAAATGCTTTTAACTGTTGTTAAGTCAATTATATAGTTATAGATTCTCTTCTCTCTCTCTCTTGTAGTGGAGCCCATCTGTGAGGTGGAGTGTTAAGAGGCGGGGTCGTGGGGGCTAAAGAGGAGAGGGAGGGATGAGGGGTTAATTGAGAATTGAACAGTACCCCCTGTCTGCACATTCAATTCTCAAATTACACCATGAACGTCAGGACACACATTTCCCTAAAGAAGAGGGATGTGGGTGGATACTAGTTGATTATTTCAGCATAGCCCCCTAGACCCTTCTATCGGTATAGTTAATATTATCTAACCACAATGCATGATGGCTATTCTGACACAATGTTGATGGAAGAATGAAACCTTTAATTAAGCTTATGAAGACAAAAGATAGACCTGGGCCTGGCTAAAGTAAAATAAATACACTGTTTAATTGACAGAATCGCTCCCTCTTCTATTGTCTTCTTCCCGCCCTCCTCACCCCCCTCCTCTTCCTCAGCTCCTCTCACCGCTCAGTCAGATTCTGATACAAGTTTTATTTCCTTTTTTCACAACATGGAAGGTCAATAAATATGCAAGATAAATACATTACATTTTAAATCAAGAATATAGAATAAAGTTCAGAACAATTTGATGCACTAGTCCTTAATGCTCTTTCTTCGACCCTGGACAAGCTTGGTGTGGGTTGAGTGCTTGATGTGGGTTGAGTGCTTGATGTGGGATGAGTGCTTGGTGTGAGTTGAGTGCTTGGTGTGGGTTGAGTGCTTGATGTGGGTTGAGTGCTTGATGTGGGATGAGTGCTTGGTGTGGGTTGAGTGCTTGGTGTGGGTTGAGTGCTTGGTGTGGGTTGAGTGCTTGATGTGGGATGAGAGCTTGGTGTGGGTTGAGTGCTTGGTGTGGGTTGAGTGCTTGATGTGGGATGAGTGCTTGGTGTGGGTTAAGTGCTTGGTGTGGGTTGATAAGTGTGAAGCTCTTCACCACACATATTATATACGGTCCCCCTGGTATTCTCTGGTCCTGCTGGACAAAGGCCTGGGTCAGGGAGGGTCAGGCCTACTGGTGACATCTGCTAATTGTCCCAGTGGGCCGGCCACTCTTCTCCCCTCAATACCAACCGCTCTGCAGGGGGTCACTACTTGGATGACGCTGGGAGATGCCATCCTGTTATCCCACCTTTACGATCTGGCCTGCTCCACGGGGGGGCATTTATACCCATCATGTACCCCCCCAGAATGACTCTTCATGTTGGACCTTCTCATCCCCCATTTACTCACTCGCTGGAGACTACAGATTAGTAGAAGTCATATTACTAATGTATGGCTAAGGACAAGACTATTAATAAGGCTGTATAGTGCTTCTATAGAGCTTCTATAGAGCCTTCCTGATAGACGATTCAGATATCTGGCATGTAGGCTGCAAATAATGTACAGTACATTTATTTGGAAGAGGACTGATAGACTACTGCGCTGCACCACCTAAACAGCACTTGGGTCATTCCACCAATTCAGTGCCTTTTGAAAACAACGTTTGATTTCACCTAATTTTAACATTCCTTCATAAAGAGCACATGTTAATCTTCTTTAAAAAAAACGTTTTTAAACAGTTCTCCCCATCTTAAGAGGTTAAATACAAACATGACTATAGTAGGTGCCTATTAAGAGCCAGATAAAGTAACAGGGTTGACCATAACAGGGTTTACGATTTAATCTTGAATCAGCCATGAATCCCCTCTTGAACATGGGAATAGAAGCTTGATGTGTGAAACAGGGTGTGGCAATTGAATGCAAGCTACATAATTGTTACATTTCTAGTCTGTCTATATATATATGGGTAGCACAGGGTTGACGGGTCAGGCTCAATCCACTCAGTTTTCCACCACAGCTCACCTGCTTTTACACTAGGATTTTACTATTAGATGTTCAATGTTTATGTTAAAATATATATTTAAAAGGAATAGTTTCGCCATATTAAAGTGAGGGACAGACTTGTGGTCAATATTCATTCTTTAGAGTCTAAGACATTGAGGGAGAAGGGGGTGCGAAACTGACATAATGGAATTGTTTTAATATGGTCATACTATGGATTATTTAGGTATCTGATTTAGAATTTTAGGACCCTTTAGGTATCACAAAAATATAGATATATTTTCTTGAGTAAAATATAGATTTTGGCCTTTACTACTAAAGTCCATAGAAACGCATTGAATAAAACATTCAAATATGGCAAAAAAGACAGTCCAAAAATCAAAATCAAAAACAAGGTTGTGAAGTGTCTGTCCTAAATCTAAGAGATATTTATTTTAAACTCTGGAAATATATATCTTTTTTTTTTACACATATTTGACCCATTCTTTTGGTAGGAACCTTCATACTTCTATTTTTCCCCATTTTTTTTCAGACCAGTCCCGTAACACTTGTTGAGGTCAGAGAGCAAAACAGAGAACACCACCATGTTCGTGAAAATCTCCCCTTTCCAAAACAGTTCGGGACGCTACCAAACAGAAGTTGGCACATCGACTGTACCGAGTTCAGACTAGTTTCCTGAAAACTTGTGGGGTTCGTAGAGCAAAACGGAACATCATTGTCTGTTTGAGAATCTCCCCTTTCCATAGAGTGGTCAAAACTGTTTGGACGCTACAGATGTTTTCGTGAGAAGACTGATTTTCGGATGTCTCATGCTCTGTCAAACACCTCTCTAGTTCTACCACCGATCACCACAGATGTAGAAGTGAGACACTGACAGATGCTGTCGATAGAGTCGCATCCAATGCGAAAAACAGATATCTAAAGCTTAAATGTATGGATTTGGACGGTAATGTTTTGTTATGTAACTAGATTACCGAGTAGGGGGTATATTAGAGGGTACTTAATTTAATATAACAGGCTTTTAAAATTTTATTGCTGCACAATTTCTACTTGAAATATCAAAGGGACGCAAAAGGCACTAATTTCGGGGAACAACCCACTTATCCAATGTGCACATATCAGTGGGATTTATTATTATACAAACTTCCCTGTGGATCTCTCTGTGGTCATATTATGCTATGTGGTTGATGTTGTTTCTATGGGTTGTTTGAGAGATGAAAGATACTAAGAGATTTTACATAAAAGTATGTGGATTGGTTTGAAATCTAGCCTACAGTCCACAATAGGATAGTAATAGGTTCCCACTTCGAGCCTACCAGGTATACTTGGAAACAGTGGAGAGAAACTGATACACCAATGAACACATTTGGAGAACCGTTATCGAGGGATTCTGAAACTATGTGTTCTAACAGTAGGCTACAACAGCACAAATTACGACAGGAAAATAAGCTCCAAGTTAACAATAGGCTCAAAATGCTTTAGTCAGGTCTTAAGTTTCATACTGTTGAGCAGACAGATGGGCTATTGCACTCATAATCGTGTTAGTTGTAAATGTGTGGACCTCTAATCATAGCTAAGTATTTGTGTGATTAGACTCACTACAAAGCTATACATTTTAACCACATCCAATAAAAAACACAAATGTTTCTATTGATATTCGTGCACAAGTGAAGCAGCATCACTTTCACTCTGAGAGGAGTCGATTACTTAGAATGACAACCAGAGTTCACGTGTCCTACCAGCGTAAAATCACACAATTGCAAATAATGACAAGCCAAACGACAAAAAGGAACACGGTTGTAAAGAAAACGGCACATTTTAACCAGATGCTCTGCAATAAATAACCGAGACATCTGAGAACGCTCATTAGCATTTTAGAGTGCCCGCGCAGGGGTTCCTTCTTCCACGCACTCGGCCAGTGTTGTTTGTTCGTGTGTGTGTCCGTGCGTGTTGCGCGCGCCAAATTACGCACGCAGGAAGGAGCAGGTGTTTTCGTGCAGAGCGCAGCCGTGCACTTGTAATTGTGGAAATGTAAATTTTATGCGGGGGAGCGGCGTGTGCTTGACCTGTATAAATTGAGGGCGCCAGGGCAACAAGATTCAGACACGGGGATGTAAGGTGGCGAGTTAACTCGAGTTAACTACCACCTCCTTCACTGAAAAACGTGCGCATTTTCGTCCAAATTTACACAACAGATAATTAAAATGCAGCCAGAAAAGTTGTCACAGGTTAGCAGAACCTCTTTCTCTGTAGCAGACATCATGGATCCGTCTAAATTCACTGGGAGTCCAAGCAGTACCCATCCGAGCCATGGTTCAAATGCTGAGGGTGATGCTGCAAGACAGACCACAGGTAGGAGTGTTCAGTTATTATAACTATTTATTTTGAAAACTTAAAGGGTTTAAAAGCCATTTACTTACTAGTTATATTGTATAAATAAATATTATCCATAGATTGAGATATAGGGTTAATGCAGAAGTTTAGTTTATAGGCATGGCCTAGTACTGCTACAGTTGATACAGTAGTATTAGTTATTTCCCAGAAGGCAGCGTTGAGTTATTTATTTTTGGCCCAGCCCTCAACAATTAACTTTTAGCATTATTCTTTATCAGCATTCAACCCATATCATCATAACTGCAGATTAGAATGGTTGAGGTCCTTCTCTAAACTCACTATTTTAATATTCAGGTGGGGCAGCCATTCCAGAAAGCCATTCCAAGAGAGTAGAATTCCCAAGTGGTCCAGCAGCCAGTAAATGCTCCACCACAGTGGACTCAGTGGAAAGGGAGTCTCACCCTGCATCTGTGTGCCGAAGCCTGGAGAGGTCAAAGGGCAAGTCACGGCGGGTTCGGACAGCATTCACCTTGGATCAACTACACATTCTAGAACATAGTTTCCACAGCAGCCACTACCTGTCTGTGTTCGAGCGCTACGCCATCGCCTTGATGCTCTGTCTCACAGAGACCCAGGTTAAGATCTGGTTCCAGAACCGACGCACCAAGTGGAAGAAAGAGTGTGAGGTGAAAGGGCTGCCTGAGCAGCAGCTCCAGTGTGGGGTCAGATACCCCTCACCTCCTCCTATCTATCCTACAACCTTTCCACTGTACAACAAAATGCATTTTCACCAGGGACCACAGATTCAAATGTTCACGCCATCAACCTTCCTCACTCCACAATACAACCATCATCAATTTTAGATGAGAACATGTTTAGCTTACCATTTGCACAAATTATGGTTGCGGTTTCAATCAGATTGAGCTCACAGTTTAGACACTATAACCTGCTATGTCATAAAGTTTGTGCAAAGTAATAGGCCACTGTAAATTAATATCAGTATTTATGAGTTACTATTTATGTGTTGTTTAAAAGCCAGTGGAAAACTATGCCAATCTATTCCATATGCCAAAGGAATATTGCTGTGAAATGTTAAATGATAGGGTTATTTTCTTATTGTTAAAAGGTGTTAACTTATTTGGATGTAATGTCCATACACAAAGATTAAATATTTTTGTACTGTACCAATAGTGTTCTTCTTCACAATTTAAAGAAGTTAAAACTAAAAATCAATCTTGAATGATTTATTTTGCAAAAAAGACACAAGCACAAGTAAACACACACACACACACACAACACACACACACACACACACACACACACACACACACACACACACACACACACACACACACACACACACACAGAGGAGACGAAGGAAGACAGATGTGGAGTGGATATGATAGTAATAGCTGCCAATCCTAGCAGTTTCCTGGTCTCTGAAATGAGAAACAGCAGCACTCATAGAGGATGATGAGAAAGCATACAATCAGACCAGCAGGAGCACGCACACAAACACACACACACACTGGATTCGTCCAGCCGGGGCACATCAGTTTGCAATCCATCATATGCTCTCTGTTAGCCGCAGATGTCAGAGAGCCATCAGTTATCTCTAGATTAAATAGTGTATGTTTTTACTTTTAAAAAAATATATAGAGCTATATAAAAAAATTAAAAAACGTTTTTTTCTGTAATACTACTAGCCACCTAGCAATTTTATGAAGTAGGCTTTATCCCATATATATTCCCAATCTACCAACCTCATAACTAGCTACCAAGAAGCCATTTCAGGATATCAATCAAGTTAGAGTAGCTAGCTTGTCTAACAATCTTAGCTGGCATGCTTGCAGACAAGGTTGGTAGACTTTAGAAAAGCAAGCAATAACTAAACGTGCTGAATAAGACTCACATTCCTTCCAATCTGTTACCCAGATTTTAGCAGCCATGCAGAGAAGCATATTTTGTTTCTTTTAAAAAAAGAATCACAATTCAGGAGGATACAGACAGCTCAAGATATGCCTACATACGCAGAAAAATATATAGATATTTTTTAAACAGAGAATTAGACACAATGATTATGGCACAAGATTGCAGGGAAAAGCACAGTACTTTGTGCCCTTTTAGATTTTTGGGGTGCATGACAACCCTGGACTCTATCACCCTCATTCTCTGTATCACATTCACTGACAGAAATCTTTAAAAAAGCGCTGAGCACCCTCAGCGGTCCTACCTCCCACGGTTATGGACGAGACACGGATACAGATGATACAGTACAGAAAACAGTATGACTGATCGGCCTGGGTGACTGGTCACATGCTACAGTAATTAAGGAGGTTTTTCCATCCTTGAGGCTTCAACATTAACATACCTTCCAAATCATAAACTATACAGGAATGCACAAGTGTAACTTTAATACATTATCATATTAACAACAATTGAGAATAAGGTACGTAGAGCTAAGTACATAGACTGCTGGATTGCCTTCCAGAGCTCATAGCATTAATGTTCACTGACTTTTGATGATCTATGAATAGCAGCTTTCTATCTTCTGTTTGTACACCAGATCAGATGTGTGTTCATTGATGCATGGCCTTGATGAAGTCAAGATGACCCTCCTGCTAACACTGCAGGTTGACTCAGTGCTCCAGACTAGAAATAAAGAAAGTAGATATCCCAGCACATCTGGTGTAGAAGTAGAATGCTTAGATATCACAGCACATCTGACTGTCATAACTACAATATCATAGGAGAAATAACTCTGGAACTTAGTGGCCACTAGACTCAGTAGTCTCCAGCATGAGTTGTCGGTGTGATTACTGTAGGGGGCATACTTAATCTGTTAACTAGAAGATAAAGTCTCTGAGGAATGAATAGCAATAAACACATTAATATGTTATTACTGTTTATTGTCATATTTTATCACATATATCAACTTAAACCTCTGGGGCCATTCTCATTCAATGTTTCTAGCCTGAACCCAGTCTTAAGCAAAGACCTCACAAGGAATCAGATGCAACCCACCACTAGGTCCCGACCCACCATTGGTAACCAGTGTAAAGTCATATTTTTTTTGTTGCAAATTCACTTCCAGTTCACACCTTTCTTTCACACTCTCATCTCTCTTCTTTTCTCTTTATCTTCTGTTTTCCACTTGAGAGCAGAGTAGGAGACAGGGACAGGTCCTGACATCTCTGTATGACCTGGAGGCATGTGGAGCTGAGCTGGGTTGTTTGGGTCAGTGTGTGTGTGTGTGTGTGTGTGTGTGTGTGTGTGTGTGCGTGTGCGTGTGCGTGTGTGTGTGTGCATGTGTGTCTTACCAGGTCTGCTAAAACACTTATTCCCAACCACACGATTTGGGCACATTCTTAAACATGGAATGAGTTTTCCTCTCCAATAAAATGTTCTCCTTTTTGCTGAACTCATTGAAAAATGGGTCCTGGGTGGATTCAGTAGACTGACTCACATTTGTCTTTTTGTTGCAAGAGTATAGTACTCACTCTGGAAATTACTTATTGTCAACTTCTGCATTTAAATGTTTTTCTAAATTATTCTCTCTCTCTCTCTCTCTCTCTCCCCCCTCTCCCCTGCAACGTGACATGTGGAAGACCCACTCCCCTATGTTGAGTGGAGAGAGGGAGAGGGGGTGCCTGCGGAGGAGTGAGAGGGCGAGGAAAGACGGGAGCCAGGAGGTGTGCTGTGTTACTGCTGCTGAGACTCCAGACTCCTGCATGCGTCTGTGTTTCCTTTCTTCGTTCTCTGCCAGGAGACTGCTTTAAAACCCTGAGCCCACAGCTCTTTCCTGCTCCACCACCAAACAGGCCTGCGCTCTGTACACATCTGAACACCAAACCTTTCACTGCAGCTTTCTACAAACCAAAGCATTTTACACACAAGTTTTATACACATTTTTTTTCAGACTCCACAGCTACTGGAAGGAACCAACCAGAACTCATCTCTTCAAGCTCTCAGAGACTCTACAAGACAGACTGACTCCAACTGAGACTTCTTCTACACCTGAGGACTGTTGTTGGATGTTCTGTGTTGTAGCTCGTCTAGCAAATGCAAGTAATCTGTTAGCTGACGGTTCTGACTGGTCTTTGTGAGAGACTGTGGGTGGCCTGGGGCCTTTTGTGCTTCACTGAAACAGGAGTTGGGCTGAGGAAGCTTCTCTTGCCTTCCTAGAGCTGGAGTCAGGTTCCACTGCCAGTGCTGGTCTTGGTAAATCTGGTTCAAGTCTGGTTTAAGCTGTAGGCTGATTTAGTCCGGTCTTGCTTCTGAGTGTAGTAAGACGATGAGTGGGGCATTGTTGGGTTTGTCGGTGTCTCTGGCCATCTGCTGCTGTGTTCTAGGCTGGGATGGAGGTGTGTTGGGACAGGACACCACAGGTATCCAGACACAGGTGAGACAGGCTGGACCTGTGGAACATGGGAGGGAGTGGGAGGAAGAGAGAGAGGACGTTATGATGGACGATCCTGGTACGGAGGTGGAGGAGATCAAACCAAAGAAGAAGAAATCCATAGAGGAGGTGGAGGCAGGTAAGAGGTGACTCCTTTAGTTCTTGTTTTCTTCTTCTTCTTCTTCTTCTTCTTCTTTGTCCTTTATCCTTTTCTTGTCCTCATTCTCTCCTTGACTGTATATTCATGGAGGTCCATCAACTAGCCATCCCTGTTACAACCTCTTGGGGACAAACTTACCAAACACTTAGCCCAGTTTTCCCTTGTTAGAGCATATTCACTAACATGCATGGAGACCTTGACCTTGAGGTATTGACAGAGATGAACATGATCTAGTAGAGCTCACAGCTGCATGTGTCACACACTGATGAGCTACAGACGGATCTTAATTTGATCACTCTTTTGTTGATGAGAAATGTCCTGCACAGCAGGAAATACAAACTTGCAGTGTACTTGAGTTTTTAAAAGTTTTCTAAAGTTTGTTTCCGCATTTACATTTCAGACTAGATTTGCCCTAACAAAAACTGTATCAACCCCTACAAAGATGTCCATTAATTATAATCCACATAATAATTCACATTTCCTGTTGCTGTAGGATTATTTCATTTCTGTAGCAAACTGGCTCAAATTAAGATCCTACATCAGTACAGACACACGGCTGTGTTCAAGTTGCAAGTTTTAATGTCACGTGCACATGTACAGTGAAATGCCTTTCTTGCAAACTCTAAACCCAACAATGCAGTAATCAATGTCAATTAAGTACTAAAAATCACATAAATTAGAAAAAAACACACAATAAATAAAAATAAGAAATAAGAAGAAAACAAGAAAGTAAGAAGCTATATACAGGGTCAATTCCAGTACCATATTTACAATGTGCATGGATACTGGAGGAATAGAGGTAGATATGAATAGGGGTAAGGTGACTAGGCATCAAGATATATGATGGACAGAGTAACAGAAGTTTATATGATGCTTGTACGTGAGTGTGTGTGCGTGGGTGTAGATTCAGAATAAATATGTCTGCATGTTATGTGTGTGTTGGAGTGTCAGTATGCGTGAGTGTGTAGAGTCCTGTGAGTGTGCATAGAGACAGTGCCACATATAAAATACAAGGGTCAACTCAGATAGTTTGATAAGCCATTTTGTTAGCTGTTATGACTTAGGGATAGAAGCTGTTCAGGAACCTGTTGGTGTGGCTAGAGCATTTAACGATTTTCCAGGCCTTCCTTTCACACAGCCTGATATAGAGGTCCTGGATGGCAGGGAGCTCAGCCCCAATGATGTACTGGGCTGTCCGTACAACCCTCTGTAGCACCATGTGATTGAAGGCAGTGCTGTTGCATTACAAGCAGTGATGCAGCCAGTCAAGATGCTCACAATAGTGAGTGCAGCTGTATAACGTTTTGAGGATTTGAGGGCCCATGCCAAACCTTTTTAACCTCCTGAGGGTGAAGAAACCATTTTAAGTCCTTAGTGATTAGGACACCGAGGAACTTGATGCTCTCAACCCTTTCAACTGCAGCCCCGTCATTTTGGATGGGGGGCGTACTCGCCCCCGTTTCCTATATTTCACGATCAGCTCCTTGGTCTTACTGACGTTGAGGGTTAAGATGTTGACCCGGCACCACACTGCCAGGTCACTGACCTCCTCCCTGTAGTAATGGCGCCAGAGGGGATGACTGGTGCTTTACGGGCTCAAAACCAACTGTGCAATTATTATTATTTTCTGCATTTTTTGTAACTTATTTTGTACATAATGTTGCTGCTACATAATGTTGCTGCTACTGATTACCAACAATGACGAGACAGCCTACAGGGAAGAGGTGAGGGCCCTGAGAGTGTGGTGCCAGGAAAATAACCTCTCAATCAACAAAACAAAGGAGCTGATTGTGGACTTCAGGAAACAGCAGAGGGAGCAACCCCCTATCCACAGTGACGGGACCGCAGTGGAGAAGGTGGAAAGCTTAAAGTTCCTCGACGTACACATCACTGACAAACTGAAATGATCCACCCATACAGACAGTGTGTGGTGAAGAAGGCGCAACCTCAGGACCCAGAAGATATTTGGTTTGGCACCTAAAACCCTCACAAAGTTTTACAGATGCACAATTGAGAGCATCCTGCCAGGCTATATCACCGCCTGGTACAGCAACTGCACTGCCTACATCCGCAGGGCTTTCCAGAGGGTGGTGCAGTCTGCCCAAAGCATCACTGGGGGCAAACTACCTGCCCTCCAGGACACCTACAGCACCCAATGTCACAGGAAGGCCAAAAAGATCATCAAGGACAACAACTATCCGAGCCACTACCTGTTCACCGCTGTCATCCAGAAGGCGAGGTCAGTACAGGCGCATCAAAGCTGGGACCGAGAAACTTAAAAACAGCTTCTATCTCAAGGCCATCTGACTGTTAAATAGCCATTGCTAGAACCTTAGACGCTGCTGCCCTAGATATACTTGAAATGACTGGCCACTTTATTAATGGAACACTAGTCACTTTAATAATGTTTACATATTTTGCATTACTAATCTCATTTTTATTTATTTCACCTTTATTTCTGCCGCTGAACGTTCTGCCCCTGAACAGGCAGTTAACCCACTGTTCCTAGGCCGTCATTGAAAATAAGAATTTGTTCTTAACTGACTTGCCTAGTAAAATAAAGGTAAAATTAAAAATTAAAAAAATTAAAATATTTAACCAGGTAGGCAAGTTGAGAACAAGTTCTCATTTACAATTGCGACCTGGCCAAGATAAAGCAAAGCAGTTCGACACATACAACGACACAGAGTTACACATGGAGTAAAACAAACATACAGTCAATAATACAGTATAAATAAGTCTATATAGGATGTGAGCAAATGAGGTGAGATAAGGGAGGTAAAGGCAAAAAAAGACCATGGTGACAAAGCAAATACAATATAGATAAAATAAATAAATAAATAAAATAAAATAAATACAGTAGGGAAAGAGGTAGTTGTTTGGGCTAAATTATAGGTGGGCTATGTACAGATGCAGTAATCTGTAAGCTGCTCTGACAGTTGGTGCTTAAAGCTAGTGAGGGAGATAAGTGTTTCCAGTTTCAGAGATTTTTGTAGTTCGTTCCAGTCATTGGCAGCAGAGAACTGAAAGGAGAGGCGGCCAAAGAAATAATTGGTTTTGGGGGTGACTAGAGAGATATACCTGCTGGAGCGTGTGCTACAGATGGGAGATGCTATGGTGACCAGCGAGCTGAGATTAGGGGGGACTTTACCTAGCAGGGTCTTGTAGATGACATGGAGCCAGTGGGTTTGGCGACGAGTATGAAGCGAGGGCCAGCCAACGAGAGCGTACAGGTCGCAATGGTGGGTAGTATATGGGGCTTTGGTGACAAAACGGATTGCACTGTGATAGACTGCATCCAATTTGTTGAGTAGGGTATTGGAGGCTATTTTGTAAATGACATCGCCGAAGTCGAGGATTGGTAGGATGGTCAGTTTTACAAGGGTATGTTTGGCAGCATGAGTGAAGGATGCTTTGTTGCGAAATAGGAAGCCAATTCTAGATTTAACTTTGGATTGGAGATGTTTGATGTGGGTCTGGAAGGAGAGTTTACAGTCTAACCAGACACCTAAGTATTTGTAGTTGTCCACGTATTCTAAGTCAGAGCTGCCCAGAGTAGTGATGTTGGACAGGCGGGCAGGTGCAGGCAGCGATCGGTTGAAGAGCAAGCATTTAGTTTTACTTGTATTTAAGAGCAATTGGATGCCACGGAAGGAGAGTTGTATGGCATTGAAGCTTGCCTGGAGGGTTGTTAACACAGTGTCCAAAGAAGGGCCAAAAGTATACAGAATGGTGTCGTCTGCGTAGAGGTGGATCAGAGACTCACCAGCAGCAAGTGCGACATCATTGATGTATACAGAGAAGAGAGTCGGTCCAAGAATTGAACCCTGTGGCACCCCTATAGAGACTGCCAGAGGTCCAGACAGCAGACCCTCCGATTTGACACACTGAACTCTAACAGAGAA
The DNA here is from genome assembly GCF_036934945.1 of Oncorhynchus masou masou. Classification (NCBI taxonomy): domain Eukaryota; kingdom Metazoa; phylum Chordata; class Actinopteri; order Salmoniformes; family Salmonidae; genus Oncorhynchus; species Oncorhynchus masou. Next base: position 67,969,056 of record NC_088239.1, on the reverse strand, counting down.
GGAGTTGGTGAACCAGGCAAGGCAATAATTTGAGAAACCAAGGGTATCGAGTCTGCCGATGAGGATGTGGTGATTGACAGAGTCGAAAGCCTTGGCCAGATCAATGAATACGGCTGCACAGTAATGTTTCTTATCGATGGCGGTTAAGATATTGTTTAGATATCGTCATATATACAGTTGAAGTCGGAAGTTTACACACACTTAGGTTGGAGGCATTAAAACTTGTTTTTCAACCAGTTTTGGCAAGTCGGTTAGGGCATCTACTTTGTGCATGACACAAGAATTTTTTAAACAATTGTTTACAGGCAGATAATTTCACTTATAATTCACTGTATCACAATTCCAGTGGGTCAGACATTTACATACACTAAGTTGACTGTGCCTTTAAACAGCTTGGAAAATTCCAGAAAATGATGTCATGGCTTTAGAAGCTTCTGATAGGCTAATTGACATAATTTGAGTCAATTGGAGGTGTACCTGTGGATGTATTTCAATGCCTACCTATAAACTCAGTGCTTCTTTGCTTGACATCATCGGAAAATCCAAAGAAATCAGCCCAAAATATTGTAGACTTCCACAAGTCTCATTTAGCCTTGGAAGTAATTTCCAAATGCCTGAAGGTACCACGTTCATCTGTACAAACAATAGTACGCAAATAATAAACATCGTGGGACCACGCAGTCATACCGCTCAGCAAGGAGACGTGTACTGTCTCCTAGAGATGAACGTACTTTGGTGCAAAAAGTGCAAATCAATCCCAGAACAACAGCAAAGGACCTTGTGAAGATGCTGGAGGAAACAGGTACAAAAGTATCTATTTCCAAATTAAAATGAGTCCTATATCGACATAACCTGAAAGGCTGCTCAGCAAGGAAGAAGCCACTGCTCCAGAACTGCCATAAAAAAGCCAGACTAAGGATTGCAACTGCACATGGGGACAAAGATCATACTTTTTGGAGAAATGTCCTCTGGTCGGATGAAACAAAAATAGAACTATTTGGCCATAATGACCATCGTTATGTTTGCATCACAAAGCCTGACCTCAATCCTATAGAAAATCTGTGGTCAGAACTGAAAAAGCGTGTGCTAGCAAGGAGGCCTACAAACCCGCTCTGTCAGGAGGAATGGGCCAAAATTCACCCAACTTATTGTGGGAAGCTTGTGGAAGGCTTCCCGAAACGTTTGACCCAAGTTAAACAATTTAAAGGCAATGCTACCAAATACTAATTGAGTGTATGTAAACTTCTGGCTCACTGGGAATATGATGAAATAAATAAAAGCTGAAATAAATAATTCTCTCTACTATTATTCTGACATTTCACATTCTTAAAATAAAGTGGTGATCCTAACTGACCTAAGACAGGGAATGTGTTATGAACTTGAGTGAAGACCCAAAAGCGGTTTTAACAGAAAACAGAGTTCTTTAATGAAAAAACAGGAATGGCATAAATCCTCTTCCAACGTTGTCAGCGGAACAAAAGAACGTTAGTATAGTGCAGGTGGCACCTGCCAGGCAGACTCCGACAGGACAGGACAAGGTGGAAGCAAACGAGACGACAGCTTGCTTCTGGCATCAAAAAACACAAACAAGAATCAGACACTGAAAGTAGCAGGAACAGAGAAAGAAATAGAGACCTAATCAGAGGGGAAGAGAGAACAGGTGGGGAAAGAGAGAATGAGCTAGTTAGGGGAAATGTAGAACAGCTGAAGGATGAGAGACAGAGAAGGTAACCTAAAAGACCAGCAGAGAGAGAGTGAAGAGAAAGGACAGGAACAGACATAACAAGACATGACAGTACCCCCCCCACTCACCGAGCGCCTCCTGGCGCACTCGAGGAGGAAACCTGGCGGCAACGGAGGAAATCATCGATCAGCGAACGGTCCAGCACGTCCCGAGAGGGAACCCAACTCCTCTCCTCAGGACCGTACCCCTCCCAATCCACTAGGTACTGATGACCACGGCCCCGAGGGCGCATGTCCAAAATCTTACGAACCCTGTAGATGGGTGCGCCCTCGACAAGGATGGGGGGGGGGGGACGAGCGGGGGCGCGAAGAACGGGCTTAACACAGGAGACATGGAAGACCGGGTGAACGCGACGAAGATAGCGCGGGAGAAGAAGTCGCACTGCGACAGGATTAATGACCTGAGAAATACGGAACGGACCAATGAACCGCGGGGCCAACTTGCGAGAAGCTGTCTTAAGGGGAAGGTTCTGAGTGGAGAGCCATACTCTCTGACCGCAACAATATCTAGGACTCTTGGTCCTACGCTTATTAGCGGCCCTCACAGTCTGCGCCCTATTACGGCAAAGTGCCGACCTGACCCCCTTCCAGGTGCGCTCGCAACGCTGGACAAAAGCCTGAGCGGAGGGGACGCAGGACTCGGCGAGCTGAGATGAGAACAGCGGAGGCTGGTACCCGAGGCTACACTGAAAAGGGGATAGACCGGTAGCAGACGAGGGAAGCGAGTTGTGGGCGTACTCTGCCCAGGGAGCTGTTCTGACCAAGACGCAGGGTTACGAAAAGAAAGACTGCGTAAAATGCGACCAACAGTCTGATTGGCCCGTTCGGCTTGACCGTTAGACTGGGGATGAAAGCCGGACGAGAGACTGACGGAAGCCCCAATCAAACGGCAAAACTCCCTCCAAAATTGAGACGTGAACTGCGGGCCTCTGTCGGAAACGACGTCAGACGGAAGGCCATGAATTCGGAAAACATTCTCGATAATGATCTGAGCCGTCTCCTTAGCAGAAGGGAGCTTATCGAGAGGAATGAAATGAGCCGCCTTAGAGAATCTATCGACAACCGTAAGAATAACTGTCTTCCCCGCTGATGAAGGCAGTCCGGTGATAAAATCTAAAGCGATGTGAGACCACGGTCGAGAGGGAATGGGAAGCGGTCTGAGACGGCCGGCAGGAGGAGAGTTCCCAGATTTAGTCTGCGCGCAGACCGAACAAGCGGCGACAAATCGACGCGCGTCACGTTCCCGAGTGGGCCACCAGAAACGCTGGCGAATGGAAGCGAGCGTACCCCGAACGCCGGGGTGGCCGGCTAACTTGGCAGAGTGGGCCCACTGAAGAACGGCCGGACGAGTAGGAACGGGAACGAACAGAAGGTTCCTAGGACAAGCTCGCGGCGACGGAGTGTGAGCGAGTGCTTGCTTTACCTGCCTCTCAATTCCCCAGACAGTCAACCCGACAACACGCCCGTCAGGGAGAATCCCCTCGGGGTCGGTGGAGACCTCAGAAGAACTGAAGAGACGAGATAAAGCATCAGGCTTGGTGTTTTTGAGCCCGGACGATAAGAAATAACAAACTCGAAACGAGCGAAAAACAGAGCCCAACGAGCCTGACGCGCATTAAGTCGTTTGGCTGAACGGATGTACTCAAGGTTCCTATGGTCAGTCCAAACGACAAAGGAACGGTCGCCCCCTCCAACCACTGTCGCCATTCGCCTAGGGCTAAGCGGATGGCGAGCAGTTCGCGATTACCAACATCATAGTTACGTTCTGACGGCGATAGCGATGAGAGAAAAACGCGCAAGGATGGACCTTGCCGTCAGAGAGAGAGCGCTGAGAAAGAATGGCTCCCACGCCCACCTCTGACGCGTCAACCTCAACAACAAACTGGCTAGAGATGTCAGGTGTAACAAGAATAGGAGCGGATGTAAAACGATTCTTAAGAAGATCAAAAGCTCCCTGGGCGGAAACGGACCACTTAAAGCACGTCTTAACAGAAGTAAGGGCTGTGAGGGGAGCTGCCACCTGACCGAAATTACGGATGAAACGACGATAGAAATTAGCGAAGCCCAGAAAGCGCTGCAGCTCGACGCGTGACTTAGGAACGGGCCAATCAATGACAGCCTGGACCTTAGCGGGATCCATCCTAATGCCCTCAGCGGAAATAACGGAACCGAGAAAAGGGACAGAGGCGGCATGAAAAATGCACTTCTCAGCCTTCACATAAAGACAGTTCTCCAAAAGGCGCTGGAGGACGCGTCGCACGTGCTGAACATGAATCGAGAGAGACGGAGAAAAAATCAGGATATCGTCCATGTAAACAAAAACAAAAATGTTCAGCATGTCTCTCAGGACGTCGTTAACTAGTGCCTGAAAGACAGCTGGAGCGTTAACGAGGCCGAAAGGAAGAACCCGGTATTCAAAGTGCCCTAACGGGTGTTAAACGCCGTCTTCCACTCGTCCCCCTCCCTGATGCGCACGAGATGGTAGGCGTTACGAAGGTCCAATTTGGTGAAAAACCTGGCTCCCTGCAGGATCTCGAAGGCTGAAGACATAAGAGGAAGCGGATAACGATTCTTAACTGTTATGTCATTCAGCCCTCGATAATCCACGCATGGGCGCAGGGACCCGTCCTTCTTCTGAACAAAAAAAAACCCCGCTCCGGCGGGAGAGGAGGAGGAGACAATGGTACCGGCGTTGAGCGAAACCGACAAATAATCCTCGAGAGCCTTACGTTCGGGAGCCGACAGAGAGTATAATCTACCCCGGGGGGAGTAGTTCCCGGAAGGAGATCAATACTACAGTCATACGACCGGTGTGGAGGGAGAGAAGTGGCCTTGGAACGACTGAACACCGTGCGCAGATCGTGATACTCCTCCGGCACCCCTGTCAAATCGCCAGGCTCCTCCTGTGAAGTAGAGACAGAGGAAACAGGAGGGATAGCAGACATTAAACAGGTTACATGACAAGAAACATTCCAGGATAGGATAGTATTACTAGACCAATTAATAGAAGGGTTATGGCGCACTAGCCAGGGATGACCCAAAACAACAGGTGTAAAAGGTGAACGAAAAATTAAAAAAGAAATGGTTTCGCTATGATTACCAGAGACAGTGAGGGTTAAAGGCAGCGTCTCACGCTGAATCTTGGGAGAGAACTACCATCTAAAGCGAACAAGGCCGTGGGCTCCCTAACTGTCTGAGAGGAATGTCATGTTCCCGAGCCCAGGTCTCGTCCATAAAACAGCCCTCCGCCCCAGAGTCTATCAAGGCACTGCAGGAAGCAGATGAACCGGGCCAGCGGAGATGGACCGGAAAAGTAGTGCGTGATCCAGAAGGAGAGGCCTGAGTAGTTGCGCTCACCAGTAGCCCTCCTCTTACTGATGAGCTCTGGCTTTTACTGGACATGAGGTGACAAAATGACCAGCGGAGCCGCAGTAGAGACAGAGGCGATTGGTGATTCTCCGTTCCTTCTCCTTGGCCGAGATGCGGATACCCCCCAGCTGCATAGGCTCAGCATCCGAGCCGGCGGAGGAGGGTGGCAGTGATGCGGCAGGTGGCAGTGATGTGGAGAGGGGAGCAGCGGAGAACGCGAGCTCCCTTCCTCGAGCTCGGCGACGAAGATCAAACCGTCGCTCTATGCGAATGGCGAGAGCTATTAAGGAGTCAGACTGGAAGGAACCTCCCGGGAGAGGATCTCGTCCTTAACCTCGACGAGGAGACCCTCCAGAAAACGAGCGAGCAAAGCCGGCTCGTTCCAGTCACTTGAGGCAGCGAGAGTGCGAAACTCAATAGAATAATCCGTTATGGATCGATTCCCCTGACATAGGGAAGACAGGGCCCTGGAAGCCTCCTCCCCAAAAACAGAACGGTCAAAAACCCGTATCATCTCCTCCTTAAAGTCTTGATACTGGTTAATACACTCAGCCCTCGCCTCCCAGACTGCCGTGCCCCACTCACGCGCCCGTCCGGTAAGGAGAGAAATGACGTAGGCGATGCGGGCTGCGCTCCTGGAGTAAGTGTTGGGCTGGAGAGAGAACACCACATCACACTGAGTGAGGAATGAGCGGCACTCAGTGGGCTCCCCAGAGTAACACGGCGGGTTGTTGATCCTGGGCTCCGGAGACTCGGAAACCCTGGAAGTGGGCGGTGGATCGAGGTGGAGTTGGTGAACCTGTCTTGTGAGGTCGGAGACTTGGACGGCCAGGGTCTCAACGGCATGTCGAGCAGCAGACAATTCCTCCTCGTGTCTGCCTAGCATCGCTCCCTGGATCTCGACGGCGGAGTGAAAAGGGTCCGGGCCGCTGGGTCCATTCTTGGTCTGATTCTTCTGTTATGAACTTGAGTGAAGACCCAAAAGCGGTTTTAACAGAAAACAGAGTTCTTTAATGAAAAAACAGGAATGGCATAAATCCTCTTCCAACGTTGTCAGCGGAACAAAAGAACGTTAGTATAGTGCAGGTGGCACCTGCCAGGCAGACTCCGACAGGACAGGACAAGGTGGAAGCAAACGAGACGACAGCTTGCTTCTGGCATCAAAAAACACAAACAAGAATCAGACACTGAAAGTAGCAGGAACAGAGAAAGAAATAGAGACCTAATCAGAGGGGAAGAGAGAACAGGTGGGGAAAGAGAAATGAGCTAGTTAGGGGAAATGTAGAACAGCTGAAGGATGAGAGACAGAGAAG